>NC_052109.1:869936-908423 GCF_012273895.1 Zerene cesonia
CTAGAAAAAATAACATCCGGTTTATGTAAGAAACATAAAATAGAAAAATTTTTTTTTTTTCCGTCACAGACGAGATTTAAACCTACGTCCACGGAGGCTGTCGTTGTACGTCAACTAAGACTGGCGCCTTAGCCCGCTCGGCTAACGAACGAACTAACAGTAACAGAATGTTATAACAGTCATAAGCTGTTAGTCCTTACGTAGAGGATACGTAAGGAAATTGTTAAATCCTGGCGCTCCTGATCAGGATAATGGGATAAACTTACTATATTACTCTATTGGCACCAGTTCTTAATAATTGTACAAAGTTTGAATGAAATCGGTTCGCGGGAAGTGGGAGAAAAACGGGTGTGAGTTACATACATACATACATACAAACATACAAGTGAAGCTAATAAAAGCGTGTTAAAAATATAAAAAAATATTAGCTGATTCAGATCACAAATTTTCTATAGTTTTAATCTATATATCATCAACGCTATTTAAAATGAACGCCTGAACCGATTTTAATGTTTTTTTTTTTGATTCGTTAGATTCATCTTCGCTGGGACAAGATAACGGGATGAACAACTAGTCCTAGGTACTATCCTACGAATATTATAAATGCGAAAGTTTATAAGGATGTGTGTGTATTTGTTGTAGGATGTGTGTATCAGTAACTACTGAAGCAATTGCAATGAAATTTGACACGTACACAGCTGGACAACTGGAATAACATATAGGCAACTTTTATCCCGATATTCCTGCAGGATACGGACTTACGCGGGTGAAACCGCGGGGCGCAGTTAGTAGGATATAAAACTCAAACATCAAAGGATCGTTATTGTTAGAAAATCCATAACCCACTTTTTACATTGCACTAATAATATAACTCGATACAATTGCATATGCGGTGACATCGTCTGGAATTTAATATATTTAAGGCCAACTTGTAAACAATGACGTGGAACTATCTTTGCCCATTAATGAGTACTAACTGAAATTGAAGATGGCACTTAACAATTGTGTTGTGAAAGTCATGAGCGACAGCGATTTGCGTCTAAATTACATATTATTATTTTAATGTTATAAATGCGAAAGTAAATGTCTTTTCGTCTTTTTCGACGATTGATTCGATTTATATGGAATTTCGCACGGGGATAGTTTGAAACCTGACAAAAAACATAGTTTTAAACCCGTTTTAAAGAACTCGGAAAATCATGGTAATGGGAACAATGCGGTATAAAAACCCTGAACAGTGTAATTTTTTTCTTCGACTACTCGGGCAAAGCGTATGGAAAGCTAGCATAATGTAAGCTACTTCAAAATTTTTACTTTGTTTTGTGTGTGTTTTTTTTTTCCTATATACCGCTAGCCAGCCTTAACTTCCAATTCGATACAATTCTTGTTATTTACCTGATAAATAATAATAAATCGGATCGGTAAATATTGCCAACAATAAGGCCTCTAGTAAACGCCACCCTCAGCTTCGCTAATCAATCCAGAACCTTCACCCTACATAATGCATCTACAACCTCCGTGTAATTTCTCAATAAATAACGCACTTTACCTTGCCCTGCGCTATTAAATCGCTCATCTTAAGACTTATCCCAAACATATTACTACCGTTGTTTGTGTATTCTGCGTACTTCTGATATATAAGTGGCGTTCGTGAGTGAGGCCCATATGATTATTTCAAATTACCCCCATTTATGTGAATAATGAAGCAAAACTATTACACACATTGTGCTATTTTATTTGGATGTTTTTTTTGTGTTATATAAGTCTACACACACATTTTATGAAAATGTAAAAAACATACACACATTATGATTATATTATTAGTAAATATACATACACATATTATTATGAAGGACACAGTATTTTCATAGACTTCAAAAAAACAACTGTATTTCTTATTGGTTTGTTACCTCCGAACTATCGACTGGGTGAAACGATATTGATGATTCTTTTTACTCTGAAAACTGATGCCTTCCGTGTGATTACATTTAATTTGTTCTAATACTGATAAATTGAAGGTTGTGGTTTTTGTTTATTTTTTCCTGATAAATCTTACCTGGTTACTGAGAGAGATAAATCTGTTTGTTATGTGAACAAAAATGTATCTTATGTTCTTGTATTTACGATTCAAATTGATTTTATATTCTAATTATAATATAAAGTGTGAAGACATGACTTGTGACATGACAATAATTTTTATTTCTTTCTTTACTTCTAGACAGAAGGAAAGAAAGAAATAAATAAAACAGTAAACTAAATCAATCTTAAACAAATACTTATTCATTAAATTGTCTAGCAAATCTGTCCAAGAGTTTTTGGATATGGCCTCGACTTAGATATGTTTTGTCTAGATATCTGACGCAGTGATGAAGCATATAAGAAAATAATTGTGTTAGTGTTTTCTTGTGTTTGATTTTACGCGAGCATTATACATTTAAAAATTAAAGACTTTTAAACGGATTTTAAACGCGATTTATTCATTATATTATTAACCCGACGTTTCGAACACTTTACAGCGAACGTGGAGCGTGTTTTTTTTATATCTAACGTTTCATAATTATAAATTTATAAATCCTTCCTTAAAATATATATAGGTATGTATAAGTGACTTTGTGTGTCTTTCTTTCAGGTCGCTATGGAGCGATTTAATAATAGGGAAATAGTTTCGGGGAAATTTCCCATTCCCATGGGAATTTCCTTAAACTACGCGAGCGAAGCCGCACCCGAAAGTTAGTTTAGTAAATACAAAAGTAAATACCGTCATTTAATACTTTGAAACCTTTCTAAATGATATAATGAGACAATTATATTCCTGATAATTCTTATTCAAACAAGCAAGTTTTATTGACTCGATTAATTGAGGCTTGTGAGAGATTATTAGAATACCAACCCACTGCGCAATGCGATGTCTATGTGATAATATAAATAACTATTTTTAATGATCATTCATGGAGCTGAAAGTTTTTAGATTCAGATTATTTATAACACACTGTGCTAAATAAAACCAATGTCTGTTAATATCTGCTTGTCGAATTTCCAAAACCGATATTAATATATGTTTTGCAATGATATATATGTCACGTAACACGCTTTATTACAATAATAAAAATGTCGTTAGATTTTATTTACCCTGATAAAGTTATCCATATTAATTTAAATATTGTGTAATTAACGCTGATTAAAGAAAGTAGTAAAAAGATAAATAAAACTTCCTTAATAAGATTATTTAATAATTACGATGACAGAAATCCTTCTAATATTATTAATGCGAATGTTTGTAAGGATGTGTGTGTGTTTCATGCTCTTTCACACAAAAACTACTGAACCGATTGCAATAAAATTTGGTACGTAGATAGCTGGACAACTGGAATAACATACAGGCAACTATTTATCAATATTCCTACGGGATACGGACTTACGCGGGTGAAACCGCGGAGCACAGCTAGTTTCTACATAAAACTAGATTTCAATAATTATCAAACACTTTACATAATAAGATAATAAATTATAACTGTTTTTAACACATACAATCGTCCAAACGTCTTCGATATCCCACTGCGCAGTATATCCTGCCCTTAGGGCTTCATTATGGTGAACAATTAAATCATTGAAGCGATGTTCATTAACCATGGCATGTGTGATACAATCATGCAAAAATGTAACCGAGACATTGTGACATGGTTTATTTAATACATTACGTAGAACCAACAGTAAGTACTTGTGATACCCATCACATTAGCTTTGAATATAATTTTTGCAGAATATAATTTTTGCTATTTCTATTAATGTAATTACTTGTTATTTACTCGAAATAATGGTACATTAAGTTTAATCGAAATTGATTCAACTGTTTAAATTTAACGGAACCAATGAAAAGGTAATATTTCTAGTGCGTTAGTAAAAAGCATTCAACATCCACCATGGTTTAAAAATAGAAACGTACATGTCACAGTCAAAACTCATAGCTGGACAAAACCATCTTTGACTACAAAGATGAGGCAGAAGTGCTTTTGACCGAAGCCCTTAGTCAGAGCCGATTTAACGTAGAAGGCGGAGAATACAAGCGAACATACAACACGTACTACGTACATAGTTTTAATTGTCAAACCAGCGGTCCACCCCGGCTTCGCCCGTGGTACATATTAATCTATAGCCTTCTTCAATAAATGGGCTATCTAACACTGAAAGAATTTTTCAAATCGGACCAGTAGTTCCTGAGATTAGTGCATTCAAACAAACTCTTCAGCTTTATAATATTAGTATAGATTAGACTAGCAAGGAGTGAAACGATGAGCGTGTAAGTTTAACTGTGCACCGCACGAGCCGAGCGAGCGAAGCGAGCGTGTTACAACAGCGGCTGGCAAGTCCCAGCAGTATCTTTAGGGCGTTTCTATCTTGAACAGAAACAAATTATGTAGTTATACAACGACTTGCTAGCATGTCAATTATGTATCATCAACTTTCAGCTGAATTTTTTAATAAACAACATGTATTTTTCGGTATTAAACTTGATTTTTATTTAAAAATAGTTTTGACAAACGTCCATATTTCAAACTACTATAATTGATCACAAAAATCATTCAAAAGTGTTTTGACTGTAACATATACACCACACGCATTCCCCTAATTGCTATTTTGTTTACTTTGTATTTCAAAATCCTCGCACGGATAAACCAAAATATGTTAAATTGCTTTCGAAACCACACTAAAAGCTGAACGCAGAATCAATACCAGCGCAGTTCAATGCAGTAACAAACTTCAAATACGTAATTTTTCACACAAAATCCGATCGAGATCCACTACACAAGAGATTAGTTAGCCTGGTTTGTATGTAAATCGCGAATTCACCGCTAACAATAAATGGTGGACGTATCGAAAGCAGTTGATCCCCTCTTAATAACTGAACTTGTATGGATATAACATTTATAAAAGCAACATACATTGCTGATGCAGCATACAATCAGACATACTGGACAGTAATAAAACCAGCAATGTGTATAGTGCTATAGCATTTCGCATTTCGGAAAAAAACTCGATAATATTGGGTACGAGGTTTGTACGAATGGAATAATAGAGGTCCCTTTTTAATACGTAAGCCCTGTAATACCTTTTGTATTTTTTTGCAACTGTATTTATTATTTATTGCTGTAGCAATATCTATTGGTACTTATTCATCTGTAACATAAAACTAGTGCGATTGGACAAAAAATATCGATCTAATACAATGGTATTTACTCATAGGCATTCTGTAGGTGTGGGTAGGGTCTGTGGTGCTGTTTTAGAAAAATAAATAATACATATTGGCTAATTATATTAACATTATTTACAAGTATGTATCTTGAATATTTTGAAACAGATGTACATCATCTGCCCCATACCCCACTAGGGGACACGGGACTTCACTTATCTTGAATATTTTAAAAACGAGATCATTTTCCTTAAGATAATATGTATAGCCGATTTTATTGCAAATATCTATTATTGTATCACTGTACATCTATTCTATTTTTCTAAATGAAATACTATTCATTAGATCGTATAGAAGTACCCAGCCTTTTCCCTTACAAAAAGTATATACAGTTACTAGAAAACTATTTTAGGTCAACACAAAATAATTCAAACAACCCATCACATTAAATGTAATAAAACTATGTAAGGTCAACACAATATAATTCAAACAACCCATCATATATGTAATCACCAAAACCGAAATGCAATCATATACAATCCTATATTTCACATGTCCACCTCCCACAAACGCACTCCCAAACTGGTTTCTAATTTAAACGCCAATGAGAAACAGGCATCGAGACTCGATTCAAATTACTGGCAAAAAGCGAGCCGCAAATATAATCGGTGGTCGCACTCAAAACTATGGAGAGCGCTAATTGTGTTCCACTTGAATATGTATGACATCGATCGACCTAACGAATGACGTCAGCTGTCCTCTGGGTTATCTTATTAATAAGTCATCATCGGAACGTTACGTGGCGCAATATTCACTGTTATGGTACTTGAAGCTGTGGGAGAAATAGGAGACCTTGTAGTAATAATTTTGAGAATTTAAAACGCAAACGTGTGACTGATCTATCAACGGATAGCCCAAACTACTGGATCAATCGGGGTAGTATTTAGTATGTAAATAGTCACCACAATGTAGGCATCTGTTAATAAAGAATTTCTATAAATTCTACCCTCAAGGGGATCAAACAGAGGATGAAAGCCTGTAATATAAACAAACTATAATGGACAAATATTAAATCAGGGGGTGATTTGCATAAAACCGTTATATATTTGATTATTAAATCAAAATAAATAAACAAATGAAATAGATAACAATGAAATACATAACATGTATTAAATGTAGTTCACATTAAATATCGGTTTTCAAAAATATCAATAAATTACAATAAAATTCTCATCACAAGTTCTTTTCCTTTTTTTTAGTTTACCATATTTTTTTTAATTCTTTTTTCTAGAGCATATCCCTGAATCTCCATACAAACTCCGAAATGCCCGGAAAGGTCATAGACCTTATTTTTATACTTTCGTTGTCATCATATTCCTTTGCTTTCAAAATCTTGTTAGTGTCAACTTTTTCTGTTGACTTTAAGTGACAAGTCAAAATCGATATATCTCAGTGTTCCAGAATTTTCCATCAAATTGCTTTATCTGAAGCAACACAGATTTAATTTGTCCCATATTTTCGATACAATGAAAATAATTACTAACGAACAACGCAATAAAGAAATATACATCCATTAATATCTATACTACTAATATAAAGCTATACTTGGAAATATACGGTGTTACAGGCTATATATGTAATACGGGCGAAGCCGGGTTGGACCGCTAGTTCATATAGCAGTAATAGCTTAACAAAAAACACAAATAAAAATGAACGAGGACAAAGTACCGCAGTTTTGTAAGTCGTCATTTATTTGTCAAACAAAAGGACACTTATTCCAAATATTAAGTAAAGGCGATTCTCAAAAGACAATATATATATACGTTACTAGCTGCACCCGGCAAACGCTGTTCTGCCTTACTATTATCATTTAGGGGTATGAAAAATAGATGTTGGCCGATTCTCATAGATAACGGATAAGCACAAAAAATTTCATCAAAATCGGTCAAGCCGTTTCGGAGGAGTATGGTAACGAAAACTGTGACACGAGAATTTTATATATATCTAATTGACACGTATAAATCTACGATCGAACGGTTGAAAGTAATCGCTAATGAGCAAAGCAATGGGAGAATAAATACACATTGAATATGTATGAGATCTCCAGCTTTACGAAAGACTCCGATATTATTAATGCCGTCCGTATTATCCGCGATTTGCTTTTTATATTGTACCATTTCTGGTTAATTGTTGGATCCTGTGTACTGCTTTATTTTTATCGTGTTTCAGAATAACTGTTTCCCTCACAAAGTATTGTTAACATAAGTCACATATACCCTTTTAAATATTTTATTGCGTTTCAACTAGAATAGTTTCTGTTCAATAAAAAAACCAACAATGTATAATTTCACCCAGTAAGATAATCGTCGTACGTAATATATTTCATGTATATACATAACATTAATAAAAATTATATATTCATACTAATAAAGAGGTAAGACTTGTATCTAAGTATGATTGTAATGTTTTCACTGAAAAACTACTCGACCGATTTCAAAAATACTTTCACCATTAGAGAGCTGCAACTTTAGTGATATAGGCTATATGTGTACCACGAGCGAAGCCGCGGCGAACAGCTAGTATTCCATTGATTGTATCGCCCGTTCACATTTACTTTAACATTTTACATTCATATTTATTGTGAGGATAGTGGACTGATTGCTATACAATATAATATATAATAAATATAGAATAATAAATTTATGATTTACTTAATGACGCATTAAATAAATCATTAAAGACGAATGGATTGAAACACTATTATCACACGACGAAAATATGAAACTTGCGGCTTATATAAGTGGGAGGAAAATTATTGAATATTAATCAACTATATCCACATAATAACCTAAACTAAAATACGAAGACTAGTATAGATGCTCAGAAGATTTTTGTTTCGATAAACCCTTTATCTCTTAGAAATAAAGGGTTTAACCTAACCTCCAAAAAGC
The DNA here is from genome assembly GCF_012273895.1 of Zerene cesonia. Taxonomy (NCBI): domain Eukaryota; kingdom Metazoa; phylum Arthropoda; class Insecta; order Lepidoptera; family Pieridae; genus Zerene; species Zerene cesonia. The sequence goes on from NC_052109.1 coordinate 878,076, forward strand.
AAAACTCATCCAGAATCTATTGCTACTGATATTTCTTTGATTAATAGTTCCAATCCACAAAGAAACAACTGCGCTTCCCAAGAGATACGATAAAATTACGCGTTCCTAAAATAATATTAATATAAAGGTATTTATACGAACGGCTAGGTAAATCGTTGTTTCATGAAATTGTTAAATGATACTGACATTTTTGCTTCGTTACTGAGCAAATAAATGCTTCTTATGTTATTTTATTGTCGAAAATTCAGACTTTGTCTACACTAATGTTATAAAGAGGAAGAGTTTGTATTTTGATTTGTTTACTTGTTTGTTTGTAATGGATAAACACAAAAACTACTGAACCGATTTTAAAAATTCCTTCACCATTACAAAGCTGCAACTTCGCCGGGTTTCATAGGCTATACATGTATCACGGGCGAAGTCAGGGCGAACTGCTAATTGATTGATAAATTACATGATTTATGGTTGTTTAATGAATCCAATGACAGATTCAATAAAGGAAAAGTTGTTGAAGAAAATTGCAAAAATACGCGTTCAAGATTAACGATTCCTTAAAAATATGCGAAACTAGCTGTATGTCTGCCTGTCTGTACGTCTATCTCTTCTTCGAGCCTAAACCACTGAATCAGTACATTGTACAGAGATTAATCGACACCTGAAAAAGGATATAGGATACTTTTTATCTCGACATTCCTGCGAGAACGACATCTATACAAATAAAGCGGATTGTCTTTTATATTAATTCATTACATATCTACAGAAAATGAAAAAATAACTCGAAATTTAAACACGAAGACATTGTAAACGCACTAAAACAGAAGGGTTGCTAATTAATAAACCACCAGTCAAGTTGTCTGTCCGTCGCCGTTCATCTCATTACGCTAGCTAGTTGGACTGCACTAACGTCTGAGGCACTGGGGCCATAGATTGCTTGGGTACTGGCGCAAAAAACCCGTCAGTAAAAAAAATTAGTACTGACAAAAGAGATATTAGGATAGGTTAGTATTTTCTTGTGTTTGATTTTACGTGAGTATTATACATTAAGAAATTAAAGACTTAACGGATTTTAAACGCGATTTATTCATTATATTATTAATCCGACGTTTCGAACACTTTACAGCGAGCGGATCTCCCCGTGACCACCCCGTGACCCAGGTTTTACAACAAACTGATAGTGTCCTTGAAGGCCTATTTAACATATATGATACTGAATGATAAGCTAAACAGAATGTATCCAGAAGATGTGAAAATATAAGTATGTTTATCATTCAACAATTTGGGATAGTTTAGACGTACTTTGAGACTGGTGACGTGACATGTCCGTAAAATTAAGGAATTATTAAAAAAAAGAAAAAGAAAATTATTGTGTTTGTATTTTATTTGTATTTATAGAGCAATAAACACACAAATAACTATGGACATAGCTATGAAACATACTTTATTATAAAATAAAATAAATACGGCCCGAAATTCTGTTTATTTACGTACGCTCTTTAAAAATTATATTACACATAATATACGTTTTGATTTATATTGCTTATAATTTCACAAATTTTATCCAAATTATGCACAATATTCATTGTCAAAAAATGCTTCCTATTTTAGTTACAACCATCTCCAGAGTTAACGGATTTTTTTAATAAAGTAGCGTAAATAGATCGATAGAAACTAATAAACAGTAATAACAATCTTAATATATGTAAATAACGTATCATTGTTTGTCCGCGAAGGACTCCTAAACTACTCAAGCGATTTTAATCGAATTTGCACACCATGTGCAGTTTGATCCGACTTACAAGATAGGATAGTTTATATTATTTTAAATGACTACCCGAGCGGAACCGGGGCGTGCAGCTATTATTGTATAAGATTTACCCATAATCCTATCCTACTATCCTGCAAATATTATAAATAAAGAAAGTTTGTGAGGATGTGTGTATGTTTGTTACTCTTTCACACAAAAGCTACTGAACCGATTGCAATGAAATTTTGATACGTAGATAGCTGAGCAACTGGAATAACACATAGGCAACTTTTTATCCCGATATTCCTACGGGAAATGAAATTACGCGGGTGAAACCGCGGGACGCAGCTAGTAATTCATAATGGATTTGTAGTAGCACCAGAAGTTTGCATGACAGTGTAATATATATTTTGAGTACAAATGTAAACGCCTAGAATTATTAAAATAATTCAATCCGTCCCTGTAGGATTCTGAAGGAGAAAATTAGTAGGTAGGAACTTTGTCACAGATGCAACTTAATTATGTTTACTCGGGACGCATGGAACTATAATAGAAATTGTTCAAACAGACGCCTTGAACGTTTACTATATTCACGATATTCATGTCCGTCTTAATTTTACTTGTTTATAGCACGCGATTTCTTCCATTGTGTGTACCTTTTTCATGATTTTATGGCGTTGCTATGCAGCAAGAAAAGGAAATGTATCTTCTGTGTGTAGATTAGTCTAGAATTAGCGTTATTAAAAAATAGGTATATTATGTTCTGAATATTATATTTATTACTAGACTCTTGTCCCGGCCCCGTAAGGATATCAAGATTCCGGTTTTATCACAAGGGAGAATTTAATCAGGATAAAAGTATTCTATCACCCTAGCTCATACCCTGTTTATAAACCAAATTTCATCAAAATCCGTTCAGCAGTTTCAGTCTGATTGACAGACAAACATCCAAACAAACAAAATGTCACATTTATAATATTATTGTGATAACTGATATATCCTGAGAAACTGTATGGGATATAAGAAAAACCAGTTAAAAATTGAGATTTTTAACTGGTTTTTCTTTCCTTAGCCGCATGAAGTTTCTAAAACAAATAAACGTAATAATAACAGTAAAATAAAAACCACAAATGCATAGAAGCATATGCAATTCAAAATATTTTCTCAGCGTTTCGAGAATTCAGCTTCATACGGAGTGCTATCAATAGCAGCGATTTTCTTAAAGAAGTGCTGACTAGAAATTATTCCAATTGTCAAGTAATACAATTACAGCATAGACAGAAGGCTGGTCTCGAACGAGGTTCATTTACCGAGATAGCATTCAAAGTTACTCCGTCGATAGCTTTGTCTCCAGCAGAATGGGAATATTCTAGACGTGTTTAAAATGCATTTGGATGGAAAATGATGAATGTTTTAATTTTTCGTTATTGAATGCGGATTTTGAGATATTATGTAGAAGATTATTGTTGATTAATTTTTAATTGTTGTTGCTGTTGATGTGGTCTGAAATAATAAGTGATTATTTATTAAACATGAAGAATTATTCATTAACATGAAATAAGTAATCTGTTTCCTTAATCTTGGAAAATGTTTTAATACATTTAATGAATAATCCAAAAAGAAACGTCTTAAAATTGTCTGAACTAGATCAAATGTAAATGGACCACAGGGGAGGCACCATTACAAATAAAATAAAAAATCACCATTATCGATTGACCCAGTAAAGTCATGAGCTAAGAGACACAAAAAAACATCCACTATACAATCATCCCCTTTTTAAAGTCGGATAAACAATGACATAATGTTCAAAGCAGATTACCAAAGTGCAGTCTTAAGAGATTTCCCTGACATCGAGCAAACGCAGTCCGTGCCGCGAAGTACCGGCGTCAATAAATAAAAACTCGCAGCCATTCCCGTCTCGTATTTACTCAGCTCTAACTTCGATATTGTACTTGCAGACTATTTGCATCCAACAATACTGCGACACTCATTTTTGCTACTTAAGGACGTTTCAATGTAGCACTGTAGAAATCTATCGATTCATTGTTAACTCTTGCTTCTACATTGTTTTGAGTTCTATTGTTTAGGTACAATGAGGTTATGCGCACAATGTGCTCTGCTGTCCTGGTAGATGCCTTCAGTCGGGTTTAAGTTTCCGTTGGATTTATTGTTAGGTCGTTCTGTGTGTAGCTTGTTTTGATTAGGATAGATGCTTATTACCTTACTCACTCATTTCCTTATGCTCATAGGTATTTCGGAACAACATTCCGATAGACATCAAATCAGATCCTTTTATGCGTTAAATAATCACTACGTCAACAAGGCAAAATGTTCATGTGTGTGTGTTCTTGATTCTGCTAGTGGAGTATGGGCAAATATTCCACTGATCGATTTTTCTTTATGGACAAATGGGTGATCAGCTTTCTATGTCCAGACCGAGACTTTTTATGTGAATCCCCATCGGCAATCGAACTCGTTTCTACGCTTACGCATTAACCACTGTACCAAGGCGGTCATATATCAACAGTTATCTAATATTAACATCATTATCACTTAAACAACATAAGCCATTTACATAATGTAGCAGTCCGACCGTTTTAGCGTACAAATTAATCTGTATTGTGGTATTAATTCTAATTTAATGAGGTTTCAACCTGTTTCGCAATTTGGGACCAGGAGGATGGGTATGTATGTTAATATATTGGTCTACATAATGTGGGATGCCATGAAGGCCGTACAGAAGGGCTAGTTTAATTTTTGGCCCAATTATCCTATGGTTACATTGTATAATTATTTTCGTACTTACTGGTAAATTAATTTATATCGATGGACATTTTATGTAACGCAATCTCGTATCAAACTGGGTAAATCGTGTTTTATGAGAAAAAATTTTAATGTGGGAGTCGAGCACACTTCGGCACGAATTGGGCCAGTTCGCACCGGGAAAGTACAACACACACAGAGAAGACCGGCGTGAAATAGTAGCATGCTGCTGTATTGCGCACGGTGAATTGAGGAGCCGGCAGCCGGTTTCCTATTCCTCACCCTTACCACTCCATTCCCTCTTTCCAACCGCCAATTCTTTCCTTATCCCTTACCATAAACCGGCAGCATATTTGCAGAGGCACTACCTCTGCGAATGCTCATGGGAGGTGGTGATCGCTAACCATCAGGGGAACCACCAGCACAGCTACCCACTATGAAATTAAAAAAATGTACCAAAATTCTCTAGATTACTACGAAGTCAAATCCGGGCTCCACGCATGGCTGTCTGCCAGCTCTGGATAATATAAATAAAGGAAAACTTAAGCTGATCTATTACGCGTTGGTAAAGCGCAGAGTACATATTATTTAACACAGAGAGAGATATCAGATACTTTAAAATAGCTCTGTCTCTCTCCCCCAACAGCGCTTTTAAGCATAAAGAACAGGCCTCATCTAACAAATACACAGAAGTGTACAAGTTAGCAATACACGTACTGTACATAATAGTTACATTCTCCAGCACTTTACCGAAGCGCAGCTGCGTCGGCATTGAAGTAGGAAATTGCAATACATTGCACCTACAATCAAATCTATATTATAAGGGCCTTAGCACATGTGTCTGCTCTTTAAGGCCCATACAGTTTTCATATCTGAGCGGAAAATTCTGCATAGATATGAAAAGGCCATTAAGTTTAGAACTTGTGGAGAAAAAAAACGATGTTGAGATTAGACAAGACCTTACTTAGACTATATTAAAGTTAATTATGAGTTTATATAATCGGTCTATTGTGATTAAACACTGATAAAACGAATTACTAGAAATTCAATATATTCGTTAATCAGTCACTCAAAAACTCCCTGTTTCGATCCGATTTCAAAGTTTCGATTAACATTTATTAAACTGATAAATAATACCACCACCACAACCCAAAACCGCTAAAATCAGTTAGTATGTTGCACAATGACTCGAAAATGAATATATGTGGGAATTCTGCCCTAACACAATATTATACTAGCATACAGTTTATCCCAATCATCTACAGTTACGTATTAAAATAATTCTACTCATATTTACGAACATATTTTGTTTCTATCTGGTTAGCGCATTAAAGTTGTAATTTAAATATTAGTGTTATATAAATTACTAGCTGCGCCCCGCGATTTCACCCGCGTAAGTCCGTGTCCCGTAGGAATATCGTGATAAAAAGTTGCCTACATGTTATTCCAGTTGTACAGCTGTCTACATACCAAATTTCATTGCAATCGGTTGAGCAGTTTTTGCAAGAAAGAGCAACAAACACACACACATCCTTACCAACTTTCGCACTTATAATATTAGTAGGATAGTAGAATGTACATGTTGTATTACTGTTATATATTGTACCTAAATAAAATTTATAGTAATTGAAATTTAATGCTTCAGAATAATTATGCCAGTGTGGCGACACCCTAAGAGCACATTCGTCTACGTAGCACGTTGCTGTGTTCGTACAACAAATGTTTATTTAAATCTACCCACGTTTATCCTTGTACTTTACTCATATTATTTTTAGTAAGAAATATATGAAGCAATAATATTATAAGGATGCGAAGCTGTGGTTTGATTTTACGTTAGTATTATATTATGGATGAAGATTCGTAATAGTATTGAAATAAGCATCCGCAATACTAGTCAAGGACAAATTATAATAATCAAAATTAAAGTTTATTTGGATGTCAGTCTAGGGTCAAGTCAAATAGCACATGTATTCAAGAGTAAATAATACGCCCCACATTCTTTAGTTTAAATATCCCCATAAAAAAGTTTATTCCTCTTAAACCTAACACATAAATTAAAAATATAACTCTAACTTTGACACATCATCATCATCATCATCATCGCCAGCCCATACGTTCCCACTGCTGGGACATAGGCCTCCTATGAGAATTCAGGCCATAATCCACCACGATGGCCAAGTGCAGGTTGGCAGATGTCACATGTCGTCGAACTTTTGATTCTTGGACATGCCGGTTTCCTCACGATGTTTACCTTCACCGTTTTAAGCAGTGGTGATGTTATGACATGTGCAGATACATTGAAATCAATTTATTTCAAACACGCCTCACCCGGTCTCGAACCCTGATTTATCGATTTTGAAGTCCAAGGTTCTCTCCACTGAGCCACCAATGTTGTTGACACAACATGAAACAATACATAAATAAAAAATAGGTACTAAAAGAACAGTAGAAAGCAAAATTTTATATGAACATTACATAATTTTATACGTTGCAATTCGTACGTTTCATCTTAAACCTGGGAAGCCTTAAATCCATACTCGCAACCTCACCTGGCCTACAGAGTAAACTAACACTGGATGCTCCCGTAATTTCCGTGCCACGTCTGTCCTTCTTAGATCTTCATCGATATATATGTGCTGAGCAAATTTATACCCTATCGCTGAACAGTAAAGTTGAAAATTGAAATTGGAGCGTATAGTGATGATTCAGATTTTACTTAGTTAGGCAACTTGATCCAGGTTTTGAATTACACGAGTGTAGACAGAGTACATAGTGAAATAAGCTGTTTTTACCCGTTGATGAATATTTGAACATTCATAAGCAATTTTGGGAATAATTTATTTATATAAGTGTACAGTTTGGAGCTTATCCATACTAATATTGTAAAGCTGATGAGTTTGTTTGAACGCACTAATCTCAGAAACTGCTGGTCCGATTTGAAAAATTATTTCAGTGTTAGATAGCCCATTTATTGAGGAAGGCTATATATGTACCACGAGCGAAGTCGGGGCGGACCGCAAAATATTGTTTTATATGTAGTTTAAACAGTATTGTTGTTAAAAATTATTAATATAATTATTATTAAACTTAATGCAGAACTAAAAGTGAATTATATGTTACCGTATAACCATCGGTGGGGGTCGAATACTTCATACCTGCGACCCTGTGACATGACATGACCCTATAGTGGGATTAAATATATATTTGCACTGTAATATCGAATATAAAACACACAGAATAATACCTCTCGACTTGAATTTTAGTAAAGAAACGAAATCCCTTCTAGAGATTATTATAATGCGATACTCTGTCTTCCTGACACGATTTCACGTCTAAACAGCTAAACTAGTCTTGATGAAATTTGGAAGAGAGATAGACTTGACATCATATATGTATTTTTTCTTTTTGGAAATACAGAACTCGATGCGAGTGGAGTAAGAAATCAAAATATAATATTACTAACATGTCTGTCACGCTAAAAAAGTCAAGTATTCAGAAGTACAGCCACGGGCGGAAAGCTAGTTCATAATAATTAGAAATTATTTCGGCCTATTTGCTGTTAATTAACAAAATTACAATTTTAATTGCGAGTCGTTATGGAAGGTGTAAAACGCTTCATTGTTCAGACTTGAAATTGAAAATGCAATAATTCAATATAGTATAAATGTATATAAGTATAAATATAATATAAATAAATATAAATACGATATATAAATATTCAATCTATGTTAAATACGAATTACTCAAAATTTATAAAACCCAGAAAAATTATTGATATCTACCACATCAAAACTGCATCATCATCATCATCATCATCAACCCATATAACATTGCAGGGACACGGACCTCGAGGTGCCGGTTTCCAAAATGTTTTGAGCTGTGGTGACATAAATATTGTGCTGTTTTATAGAAAAATCTATGTGTTTTAATATTGTTTTTAATTAAGTCCGAGGTCCTTACCACTGAGCCAGCACTGATATATCTAAATGACCTACAAATAATGTTCTCCGATAATCTTAACATATAAGAATATTTATCCTTTAACATAATTTTAATAATAACTTCTTATCGTGCAATATATAAGGCTATTATACATTTAATTTCGAGACACATAATTGAGCATTAAACTTTGATATTGTAATTATATATATCACATTATATCAACTGGTGGTAATTTTGCTGTTTTAATAGAAGCCTATCAAATTTATGTTAAATATATGTACTCAATAAAAGCCGCTATTTTAACAAAAACACAGTTTTTAAGTGTAAATATTGAGCACAATATTTATTTTCTTAAACAAAGGTTTAATTTTATTCAATCTCTAACTATACTGATGTAGTGCGTTTGTATGAATCAATTATAGAGTGTGAGATAGTTATAACATCATAAAATGAATGTCATTTAATACGCAATAGCAATTTTAAATTGATAAAACAAAACTATTGAATAAAATCTCTTGACACAGATACGATTATCGATACGATACGATACGAAATAAACATATAGCATTTAATATTTGACTTTCTGAGCAATGCGTTAACATTACACTAAATATTAATCAAAATTTACTTCAATTAGTCAGTCTAACAGATTTTTATCAGTTCGGCGAAAAATTTTCGGCCCTCCAGTATCAATTATACTAATTAACGCTTTATAGGAATGGTGACTTGTCAAAAGTCGCTAGATAACTTTTAATAGCTGTTTTAATTGGCTGCCAGGAGCGCTGCAACCGGTTATCCCATGGATTTTGTGTGCAATTTAGAAAATAGGAAGCTTTCGAATAATGAATAGACGACACAATATGTCGCTTTAATTAACCAACAGTTAATTAGCTAAAACCCACTATTGACATTAAATCTTCGTCTTTCGTATGTTATTAATGTAGTATAATTTATTACGATGTACATTACTAGCTGTAAACCATGGCGTCACGTGGTAGCCTGATAAAAAGAAGTTTTAGGGCCTAAAATATCAATTGGTACTTACACCACTATCAAGAAACATAACGCAAGGAAGAACTAATTTATGAAACATCTTAAGACAAGCATGCGGGAGACAGAACAAAGCCTTCGCTAACTAGATCGTAGCGGTTAAACAAATTGTGATGCTGCACAAGATTGTAAGCAGATTTAGATGCTTATTCTATGTAAATTACAATAATTACGAAATGTTATATAGTAAGTGGGTGGCAAACTGCAGTGCTCCAGTTTGCGGTGTACAAAGAGCAGGGATAGATAGGTTAGGACCTTGGAGTTAAAGCGAAAAGTCGGAGGTTCGAGACCTGGCGAGCGTACAAAAATTAATTGTTTTTTCTATTGATCTGCACATGATCGATGATAACTGCTCGGAACGCTAAAGGAAACCATCAGAGGAAACAGGTATGTCGAAGATTCATAAGTTCGACATGTGACATCCGCCAACCCGCACTTGGCCAAAGTGGTCGATTGAGGTCTGTGAACTCCCATAGGAGGCCCTAGTCCCTGAACTGGGAACACGTATGGGCTGATAATGATGATGATGATGATGATGATGATAAATGTGTGTGTGTGCTTGTCATGAAAACTGTTATACACTTTTTGGTTAACATTACATGAATTCTTGTTAATTTAATTCATACTACAATATAATTTGTTATTTCATGTAATATTTTTTCCGAAATTAAAACCAACAATCTAATAAACAAATGTGCATTGTCATTCACACAAATGAATTGATAATTGAATAGACTAGTGAAAATGATATTAATTAATTACAATTAAATACATTTCAATAACTTACTTATTTCCCGAAACATCGATATTCAGATACCATAATATGAAATTTCTCCGTATTAACGTTCAACCATATTTTACATATAAAATAAGATACTTAGATCTTATTTTATATGTAAAATATGGGTTTCCTTGATAGGTTGAAAATTTCTGCCAAAATGTCATTCTCAGTAGAACGATTTTTCTCAGTGAGTCCTCGTGTCTGAGGATAGTGGTCTACATGAGAGTTGAATCTGGAGCGAATTATCGCTGGCGTCTATGTAGAAATAAGTCCATGTATAATAAAAAATTGTTAAATTAATCAGAACAGATTGCCATCTCGTTAATGAACGACCGATTCTTCCTCTATGTTTGCCTGTATGTGTGATTTGTGTGTTTAACACACACAGATACACGGCTGGCTTTAATTTCTAAACGTATAATTACACTCGCGTGAATCAAAATCGTGAATCTTACCCTGCATAGCAGTGGTGGCTCAGTGGTGAGAACCTCGGACTTCAAAATCGATAATATAATCGGGGTTCGAGACCGGGCGAGCGTGCGTGAAATAAATTGATTTTTCAATTTATCTGCACATTTGGATAACATCACAACTGCTTAAAACGGTGTCCCAGCAGTGGGAACATATATGAGCTGACGATGATGATGATGACGATGATGATGAATCTTACCCTGAGACTGACATGAATACTAAAAATCGTTTTTAAAATATAGACTTGGCATTTTATTATATGCATAGATTAATAACATACAATCAGCATAGGTATGATAATGGTATAGATGAACCTATGATTCGTAGGTTAAGCTTAGCAACACTAAACTGTCACTAGACGATTTAGGTATTGAGTTAGGTTACAAGTTGTTGACTTTTGGCTTATGTGGAACGATAGATTTTGCTGTATTCTAATATTAGCTGAATGAAGTTGTTTACTGATTTAATATTAAAAATAATTTTACGATATAATATGAAGTATTCTAAAACACTGTTAGGTATTAAAAATAAGATTATTTCTAATACTTAACTTATTAGTGTGACGAAATTTTTAATAAGAAATTTAAATAGCAATTTTTTTTTAAATTTGTTTTTGATATGAGCAATTTATTATATAGAAAAATATAATACTGAAAACGCCATCCATTTATTATAGTAAAAGTGAATTCCCTTGTCCGCTAGTGGGGTATGGAGCAGATGAGATGTTTTACTAATCGATATTCTTTATGGCGAGTAGGTCATCAGCCTTCTGTGTCCTGCCAGACCAATTCTTTTTTTGGAGTCCTGGGAATCGAACCCAGGACTAAGGTTCTACGTAAACGATGTACCAAGGAGACGGTCTTTTCATTTATTGTTGTACATTTTTATAAAAGTGCTATAAATAATTTAGAAATGTCTATAAATAAATTCTTCGAGGTGTCTCGAATAACCTAGAATTATAAAGTTTTTGTAAAAAGACATTGAAAGTTAGAATCAAATTGTTTCAATATTAAAGTAGAAAAAAGTTAAGACTTAAGATGTAGTGTCTTGCACAGGCTCTAGGAACACGATACATACAAAGCAGCTCTAGGAATTGAGTTAGGAGACGTTTGTTTCCATTGTTAAAAGCGGCACGTCATACAAATTATGTTTACTTAGAATGGTTTCGGCTACTTAGATTTTTGATATTTTTAAATGTATTTTCGAGTGATTTAAAAAGAGGAGGAGGTTATGAGTTTGAATGTTTTTTGGCTCTGTTTCTTCAAAACTATGAACTGAGTGAACTGATTTTGATTATAATTTTTTAATTGAAAGCTAATACCTTTCGTACGTCCCATCTAAGTTTGGTCTAGTTCTAGTTCTGTTTGTTTGTTTGGACACACTGATCTCAGGAACTACTGGTCCGATTTGAAAAATGCCTTCAGTTTAGATAGCCCATTTATTGTGAAAGGCTATATATGTACAACGGGTGAAGCCGGGGCGGACTAGTGACTAATAAAATTAAACAAATCGTCATTCTCCAAACTATTAAAGTTGTTTTTATAAAACAAGAAAACGCACAAGTCATTGAAGCCATTACTAACCGTGCCGTGATACAACGCGTCCGCTCCCCACTCTACGCACCACGTTATTAGATCATAGGTGGCGTTATGCGGCAAAGAGAGTATGTTTTATTTATGCGGCGTCCATCCAACAATAACGAGAGGCTGATATTAGGTTTTTCCCACAAATATGTTGTTACGCTGTAACGGAGGCTTTCGTCTCAATGGGGTTTGGGAAACGATTTCGCCTTTGAAATATTGATACATTACTGGGTACGTCATTTGGCGTTTCGTACGTGCGTTGTTAGTTCGGGAATAGATAGAATGTATGTAAAAAATATTGGTTGTATTTCACGACGCCATCTCTCTCTTATCTCTAAACATATTTGGCTGTTATTTAATCCAAGAACCGGTAGTAATGTGATAAGCAGTGAATAAGCAACGTTGGTATTCTAGAAAGTTCTATTTTATTGTGCTTCAAAGAAAATGATAGTTCATAATTGAACATTTTGTAGAAATTAAATGTACACGAAGTGGTGGAAAAGCCAGAGTAATAGTCATCATATTTATGTTAAAATTTTTTGAACATGAAATCAGAATTGATGTAATTAAAAAATGGCGTTTAAAGTCCAGTAGAAAGTCTTTATTTATTTATTAGATAGATTTATTTAAACTTAGACTAGGTTTAAACATGCTTACAAAGTTGAAATGTAATCAACAAGTCTGATTATATATAAGAAATTATCAAAAATTTGCATTAAAATCAATCACTAAAATCCACGACGCTTTTATATAATATCCTAAATGATAAAATTCATTAAATAAACAAACACGATTATATTAATATGCATATTAACATGATCCAATTTTGATTGTTTGTTTATTAATAAATTAATATTATACAAACACTAATATATTGCTGCAATCATTATTCACTTTAACACGTTATATTTAATTTTATCCGACTATATTTTATGGTAATTAATTTTTTACTGGTTTTGCGAATAAGATGATTTATTTCCAACCGACTTGAAAAAGGACTCCTCCTTTCCTTATCAAATTATCTGTATTTCTTTGTGTTTATTATTTTATAACTTTTTGCTGAATGAACTGATTTTCATGTTTTTTTTTTTTATTTATAAGCTGGTGCCTACCATGTGATCTCATTTAAATTTGATCTAGTTCTGACAATAAGAAGGCGATAAAGTTTTTTTTTATTATAAGATTGTTAAATGAATGATATCATCATCATCATCATCAGCCCATATATGTTCCCACTGCTGGGACACAGGCCTCCTATGAGGGTTCAGGCCATAATCCACCACGCTGGCCAAGTGCGGGTTGGCAGATGTCACATGTCGTCGAACTTTTAATTCTTGGACATGCCGGTTTCCTCACGATGTTTTCCTTCACCGTTTAAGCAGTGGTGATGTTATCCACATGCGCAGATAAATTGAAAAATCAATTTATTTCCTGCACGCTCGCCCGGTCTCGAACCCCGACTTATCGATTTTGAAGTCCAAGGTTCTCACCACTGAGCCACCACTGCTGAATGAATGATATATTAGGGGTTATTATAATATGGACCAGTATGGTGGCATTGAACTTACCGTACTGTAGTCTATATTACAAAAAAAAAACATCATTTGAAATATTCCACATTCATACGAAACTGAACTCCGAGCTATGCCACCGTTTCAAAACAAAGTTCTCTCAACTAGTCTAAATATATCAGCCTCCCCCATGAAAAACTGTCCTGAATACAGAATTGCAGTGACATCAGATATTTTTGGATCGGCATATCTTGGCTTCGCGCCAGAGATCAGGCACAAATAAGCGCCAGTAATAAAAAACCACAATTAGCTACTAAGTTCGATGTAAACTGCATCCAGTATTCCTTAATCCCAATATACTATGCAAATTCTGGCCTTGGTAAAGATCCAGAAATTACTAGTCCTACTGGAATTAATGGAATTTTCTCGAATAACACACAATTACAGGTCTAGTAAAATAAAACGCAAACATTGTTTGACTGAAAAATACCGCGAACATCTTTTGACTAAATAAAAAATAGCACATTGTAATGGACGCATTAAACAACAATTAGAATTATTTACGGTACAAATCATTAACTTCGCCAGCCAATTTTCTCGCTGCCTGCCGATCCAAATTCAGAAATTAAACGGCACAAAAAGGCTCGATACAAATAAAATTTAGATGTTCTCGAAGCCAGTTAAAATCAAATGAACCAGGAAAGGTAGAGTAAATAGATACGACGCTGGCGATACGCCAAGAGGCGACAGTTTTAGAAGATGGCACGTGTCACGACAATTTCGCTGTTTCGCGGCAATTTTTTATCAAAGCATTGGTACGGGGACGCTGAGCCAAACAGTATCGCCTTATGTCCAACAATTTTATGTATTTCGAGTGAATTACCAAAAAGGTTTTGGACTTAATGCAGTTTTGTAACTATATTTGTTTTATGCTTTACGTGTCTTTTGGTTACCAAAAATGGTCCTATAAGATCAAGCGTTTTTGGCTATTAGTTTTTCACTTGACTAGCAGTAAATAAATTGAAGAATCAATATACTTCTCGCTCGCTTGCCTGGTCTCGAACCCCCGACTTATCAATTTTTAAGTCTGAGGTATCACTAAGGCACCACTGCTTTTTATTTTTTAAATATAATTCAATGACATGCCAAAACATCAATCACCGGCTGTCGCTCTCAGACGATTAACGATTATTTTCAGGTATGTTTTCTTATTTCTTATTGTATACAGAGTTTTACGGTTCATTAGTTTAACACTTATCGAATATATAAATATTTCTAGAGTTTTGCAAAGGCGCTAACTCATCACGAAGTATAATAAAAAATTGCCCTCAGGCCGTAGTAGTGCTAACCATAAGGTGTCTTACCAGCTCTTTTGCCGACGATGACAAAAATAATATACGCACCATGATCCCAAAACGTCAGGTTCATAAATACTGAAGTGACAAATGTGTAGCCATTTTGCCTCGATGCTAACGACCTAGGCGTTGCCTTGTACACCTGCTTGATATAATTAGACCAATGGTATTTTTGTAACGATACGCTCTTAATCCTGAATGAACTAATGAAAGAACTATGTCGTTTTCATGTCAGTGGAATGGTATGATGTTGTCGAAACTGTTTAAATAAAATGTAGACGCATTACGTTGTAATGTAAGATTAAGTGAACAATACTAAACGTTAAATTAAGTAGGTTTATTATCATTTTCTATTTATTTATAAAAATAAACCCACTTTTTTAATAATAAAACCGTCTATAATAAGTCTTTTAAGACCTTTTATATCTAACGAAAAATCCAAATCTTAACATCTATGTATCCATACGCCACGTCCACTACATATTTGTTTTCCGATTACCGTCAGCAAACAAAAAAACACTATAACAGTACCAGTGGCAAAAAAAGATTATCCAGAAACAGTCACACGGCCGATCGATACAAATCGGTTTTGTTTCAAGTTACAGAATTAAGGATTCAATCCGGATCTAAATTCAATTCTGCCTGAAACCACTATTCACTTGAAACTGAAACTACCTTTAAAATAAAACCATTCAGTTTAATACTGACAACGCGAAAATGGAAGTGAAGTTTTTAAATCTCCATGCAACCAGCCTGTATATATGCAGGCTGGTTTACTGTCTGCATATAGCGAAGCGTTCGATGGGTAAATTTTGAGGCCCGGTGGTACAGCCCACTTTCTATCGTAATAATTAATGTCTAGGCTTTAGCCGGCGATTTTAATAATCAAGGCGATTGAAGCGAGGCCGTCTCTATCCCACAATATATGCATTTATATCTTTGCTGACCGAATATAACATTTATAGGTTTCAGCTCTGTCATATCGTTTTTGGATTCTTGTGTGTTATCATTTTCTGAATTATTATAATAAAGCTATTCGTATAAATCCTAAATCACCAGGGTTTGCTAGTTATAATTTCTACTACTTTGTCTGCTATATTAATAGACGTGTCGTAATGATATGCATTGTTCGTAGACTCTTTTCATTATCTCATATTGGGACGATGCAAGAAACGATGCATTTTAAAACCCATATGTTATTGTACCTCAAACTCTAGACTTCAGAAGGGCTTATGAATTCTCGTAACTCAAACAAATCGTTTAACTAATTTGCCTATAAATATCAGGAGTATTTAAAAATATCTCCTGTTATTGTTTGTCACAGTTGTTATTGAGTAGGTGTAGTAAGGAGGTAACAAAAATTACGAGTGTCAAAGAAGAAATCTTAATAAATATAACACAAAGGTGACTGACTGACCTATCAACGCACAGCCCAAACTACTGAACATGCATAAAACATCATAAAATAGGTCAAGAAAGTTTGTACCATGAAAATTTTTTTGACCACACGTGCGAAGGTGCGGGCAATAGCTAGTTAAAATATAATTACTCACGATGCCCATTCAGATTCCCATTTAAAATAATCTCGTAAACGTGATCATATATTTGCGATAAATATAGGAAAACTTTTAAACACTTCAGACGTCCTGGACCAAAAAGGTCGATGTTTTGAAATAATAACCCCAGAATCAAAGCTCGTTTGGTCTTATATTTCAAATAATTTGATCAATTATCTATAACTACCTTAAGACCGTGCCTAGACTCGTCTTTAATTCAAATAAAAGTAGTAAATGTGAATTCCCAGGGTACATTGAACATTTACGCCACGTTGTATGTATAAATGCAGTATATGGATTTAATAAACTATTTAAAGAAATAATTCTTCACCATTTTATACGTGCGATCGATCGATTTCACTGATATTTGATATATTTGATAGATATATACAGATTTGTATAAACGGAACCGGGTATGTTAGGATCCTTTTCCTATTTTACTATTAATTAACTTGATAGCATGTGTAAATACATAGATGTTTGTTTTACAACATACAAATTACAGTTTGGGTGAACACATAGGCGATTTACATCCGATAACCACGAATGAAGCCGCGTGCCTAAGCTAGCTAATGTATATAACGCTATTATAATCTACATATAAAATAAAGTGGTGTTAGGTACACTATTTATAACTCAAGAACGGATTAATCGATTTGTTTAAAATTTGTGCAGAGGTAGCTTAGAACTAGGAGACAGACATAGGAAAGTTTTTATCCCAGAAACCCCATGGGAATGGGAAGACGCGAGAAATACGGGTCTATCTTTCCTGCGACTACACGAGCAAAGCCACTGGTGGAAAGCTAGTTAGGTTTGAGTCATTTTCCATTAGAAAATATATATCATATTTTAAGGAAAAGTACGTACGCAGTAGGTGGCTTGTTTTGAAATAAATCAATGTCGTTCTAATTACAAGCCTATTTCACAACAGGTGTGAGAAGCATTACGAGACATGGATCGTTAGCCCGAAAGGTGGATGGCGGGTATTTATCACTTATCTATTTCTAGGTCTTGTTATACGGCAGATTGTAGTGCAGACTCAAATACATTTGACTGTGTCCTAAATATAACTTTAATTATAACGTTCTACTATACTTTTATGAGTGGGGAAATCTTGCATAGATAAGCACGGCCCCTGGGGAAGGGATCGTGGGTTATGTCGGATTCCTACGTATTTAAACCCCACTGTGTTCTATTGAACCGCTTTAGTGGCGGGCCACGGGTGTTGGTTAGGTTAATTTTCGTTTACTACCCTATCATATTTCTATAATTAACGATAAATTTCGTGGAGATTGGCTGTTGATTTATGATGGATACATACTCGTTCGTGTAAGAATTTGTGAGTTCTTAGAGCTGGATTGAATTGTGTGCAAAAAATTTAAGTCTTAATAAAAATGTTGCCTCTTTTTTATCTAATTTTTAACTGAGATGAAAATAACACTGTCTGTCTGTTACGAGTTTTGTATAGTATATTATTATGTATATGAAACATTGGATAAAGATATAATGTTATTTTTTGGGACGACAATACTTCAACTATATATTTTTTTATCTATACCCACGAATAATAGAAAATACACTTATGCTCTGAATAGTAACACAGGAAATTGAGTTTATATTTCTGTATTTTCAAAGCAATTCTTTAATAATCTCCATAATGCATGAATTATCCATTTAATAGCCAGATTAATTGGAGGTCCAGTTAAAAGAAATAATTCCCCATTCGCGAAACAACTCGTTACTAAGCTAACTCTATAAAATAATTTTATGACCAAGATATTACGTATGATGATAAAATACGGCTTAAATCGTACAGTTATTTGCTATTACTATTCTACATAATCTCTTTAAACCACAACTCTCGATATATTGCTCGTAAAGAGCAGTTTAGTTCTGAAATATCTAGTACAGGCTTTGTAAGTTGGGTTTAATTTTATAATTGTTATTTCCATTCTCTTTTATACGTTACTAGCTGCACCCGGCAAACGCTGTTCTGCCTTACTCTTATCGTTTAGTGGTATGAAAAATAGATGTTAGCCGATTCTCAGACCTACCCAATATGCTTACCAAATTTCAGAGGAATCGGTCAAGCCGTTTCGGAGGAGTATAGAGACTAACATTCATGACACGAGAATTTTATATATAAGATTATATGGATTGGGGTACAGCAGGCAGTTTCTGGTGAAAATTAGAGAGAATATAACCTACTCTACCTAGGTTGATGGCAGTTGATTACCATATTGAGTAGGGTTGCTTTAAACATTACATGTCGAATAGGGTTGTCACGAAATAGAAAAGAAGAAAAAAAAACTTTAGAATTAACGTTGAAAAACCGATTTTACGAAGAAATTACACAGATAATAAACAATGACCGTATTTCTTCCGTATTGTAGAAAAAATTCACCCCCCTCTAGATGCTTCGCTTGTAGCTTCAACTAGGAGGTCATAAATTGATCGAATTTTTGAGTTATTTTTTATTGACAAGTAATGTAATATAACAGAGTCGGCCGTGCACCAAAACATCATTTCAATTTGGCGCAAAGCCAGACAGAAAGGCCGAATGCGACACTGCCTGCGTGGAGATACAGAAAATTCAATACCGGGCACACAACGAAGTCTCTAATTTTGGTATGCAAAGGCCTACTTTCAATAACCTCTAAGTACGTTTGAGTTACATGATACTTGAGGTCAACGCATTTCGGATTGGGAAAGGTCCATTATTGCTTATTTTGTTTGTGAAGTACCAGCGTACCAGTATGTGTTTTTTCACATATAATAAAGAAAAGGAATATTAAAACATAAAGAAATATTTAAATTAAAACGTTCACAGATTGCTTACGTCAACAACAATCCTATCCTTCCTACAATCCTACTAATCCTACTTCCTACTAGTCCTACTAATATAAATGCGAAAGTTTGTAGGGATGTGTGTGTGTTTGTTTGTTGCTCTATCACGCAAAAACTACTGAACCGATTGCAATAAAATTTAGTACGTAGACAACTGGACAAGTGGAATAACATATATTCAACTTTTTATCCCGATATTCCTACGGGATACGGACTTATGCGGGTGAAACCGCGGGGCGCAGCTAATGTTTAATAATGCTAAAATGTAATGTTACTACAGAATAGTACTCACTTGATTCTATTATTTCCATACTCGTCCTGATTAGAATCACGAACACTAACACTATTTCACTGAAATTCGCCATTTTCACTGTTTCCAATCACACCTACACCACTTTTCGTATCACCATCACGCGGTTCTTCATTATTATCACTATCTGTTTTATCCATAGGTATTGTAGTATCTATTTCGATGGAAATATATTTACACATATATTCGATTGTATCATGGCCTCAGTTTCTTGTGTATGGCTATTGTATCCAAAACTAAATACAGTTCAGCCACATCATTATTATTTTCTATTTTATTTTCCCTTTCGATGCCAATTATATCGCCTTCCACTTGTTTTCTTTAATTATAATAATCTATTTTTATTTAACTAAAAATGTCATATTATTTGGGACTTATCCAAAATTTCACTCCTCACCAGCCGGAACTAAAATCTGAAAATAATAATATTTGAATGTAAACAAAATTCGATTCACTATTTAGATTTATAGGATGTGCATTTAAATTGATTGCGTAAACATCGCAGTTCTTTAATCTACGTAATAACAGTTTATTTAAATAGAAGTGACTAATCTGAACTATTTTCGTCTTAATTTTTCTGTTAGTCATCGCTTCCTAAAGCCCACCCACTAACATACATAAATTTGTTCGTTTTAAATAAGATTTACAAAGAGTTTAGTGATAGAATTCGTTAAAATAGTCATTTACGAGCAAGTAAAGATAAATACGAGATTTTATGAAATATTTTGTTCCGGCGCACTAATTAAAACAGCTCATCACTTTTTCACTCAGTTTTTTAGTTATGCCAACAGTTTTGTTAAATTACTGTCAATTATGCCATCTCCACAACTAATACGTGAATTTAATGAAAACAACCATTCAACAAGACACATGCACCAAACGTTACGCATAGTCCCAGTGAGTCACGCGCAGGTCACCATATTTTGGTCGTTTGTCACATCCGCCGCGCTAATAATAAAAAGTCCCTCCGGATGTATCGTTTCCTTTGCCTTGAAAATAATCGGATCAATTAGTACCGGTTTTGGTAATTAGTGAAATGCTCTTTTGTGTGGTATTGTAATGTTTCAAATGCTACATTGCCTGATCATTATCTGTATCATATAATATGTAATTTCTTTAAATTTTAGTGTAGTTATGGTTTCTTCGTTACGATTTAGTGTATTTACTGTTTACTAACAGCTACTCGGTTACTGCCGATTAGATATAAAAAAAATAATTGCTGTCTGAGTTAGTTAGGCAAGCTATTTAGTTAGCAAGTTATATTAGCAAGTTATTATGAGAGTTATCATGCTTTAACTATTTGTAACAAAAAAAAAAACTATTTTGAAAGTGTTATCCATGTCATTTGATTGGAATAATTTGTGTAGATAGTCATAAATTAATCATAAAAATTACTAAAGCAATATAAATTTAAAAATTACAATCAACTTTGGTTGAAGCATTAAGCACTATTAGATAAGGTTATTTATAGGAATAAAACGATAATGAACTGAAAAATCTTTTATATTTGTTCCGAATTTCCTTACCTTTATTATTCGTAAACAAGATAATTAGGTAATCTTACAAAAGAAAATTAAAATTGTGTTTCACGGAGCTGTACAATAACTTGCTTGTTAGGGAGAAATTGATAAGGATCATGAGGGTAGCATAAATTATATTATCATAAAGAGAATTACTTTAATTTCTTTAGGAAGACATTTTAATTAGAACATTGTTGGAAATTAATTTGTAGATAACAATTTGTTCGTCCATTTATTTCAATTATATTGCTTTTAGTGAAACATGACATTCATAATCAACTACCCGTAGCCCGTGGTTTTGCGCGCTATGAAATAAGTACGGACTGTTTTATTTTGTATAGTTCGTAAGTTGAATAGTCAATACCTATTCGCTATGTAATTTGATGATCATTTGAAAATCGCTTCTAAATGAAGTTTAATAAAAGTCATTGGTGTTTTCAAAACATTCTGTTGGAATACAAAAAATAAAATCAAAACTGAACACAGATCTTCAAAGATTAGTATGCAAATTATTTAACAAATGTTTTAATACAATTAAAAGCATCATAAAATCGAATTATAATGGCAAAAAAAAATTTACAGCTCGTCATGGTAGGCCATATACAAGCTATTAGCTATTAAAAATCATAATGTGCTCATTCACACGCGCAATAATAGTTGAAAGAATCTATTAGAGAACCAAGGAGCTATTTCTAGCTATGTTAATTGAAAACGTCACAACGTTTCAGTTGTATCGGTGGGGGATTGAAATAAATTCACTTCTGTCATCAACTATAAAAAGGTACCGTCGCATCTTGACAAAATTTGTATAGCGACCGAGTTAAATAAAGAATCGAGAGATACAATATGGTTAGTCATTAGAATACCTTTTGATGTGAGTGCTTTGATGTGAATGACGTTTGTAAACTGAAAATGATTTGCCTCGGTTGGTGGCACTTGGCTATTAGAGGTCGTGCACACTTTTTTGCAGGTTGCAGCGAACTAAGAATACAATGGTTTTTCTCCCATATTTAGGCATAACTAAGTGTACGACGAGATTATAGTCCACGAAAGAACATATTTCGCACTAATTAGACAATATATTGAGGTTTTTAATTTTAAAATATCGTATATAATTTGATAAGCACATATTTAACTACTATATACATGAATTCTTGCATTTTATTAAAATTCTTGATTAGATTTGAACGTATCTATCGTCATTCGATCTAGCTAGCTACATTATAAAACTAATTCTATACTTGAATTGTTTTCATATCATCCAACAAGCTTTGCGGTACGGTAATGAAGAAAATGTCAAAATCTTATTTTCGGAATTTTACAATTTTTTTCGATACGATCAAGCGCTTTGAACCGCAGCAAGTGTGGTGAGCTTATAATGAAGCTAATTATAGATGGTATTTTTGTCGGTATGTATAATGACGTGCCGAGTGACGTACCCCCCGTAACATGTTTAATTTAATATACGAGCACTTTTAGATGATTTAGAAGTGCGTGTATAACAGGGAGCGTTTAAAATATTAATGATTTAATGGCAACATTAAAGTTTTCAAAATGTTCTGTAATTATTTACAAGTTTTTATGGCTCTTTCCTCGGTTTCTATTTTTGATCTTTCCGTTTTATAGTTTTGGCAACATCGCTAGCTGTAGTAATCGAGAATAGATTGAAGTGAAATAAAATTTAACGTTAACCATAAATAGAAAGAAAGTTTCTATGCTAATAGACATGTTTATGAATAAAATATGCGATGAAATTGCCTGAAAATTACCAGTAAATTATAATTAGGTAGCTTATGCATCCATTCTTTTTGTGTAAAATCAAAGTTTGAAGGAATTTCAAATTTGTTTCGTTTTCTTGTGTTGTGTGTTCTTCTTCCGCTGTTGTGTTTTCTGATATAATTTTACACAACGTGTCTCAAATGCAGTAGACAAGACAACGTTCTTTTTATTAACAAACATAAACTTTTTAATTACACATTTTCAGATAAAAGTTCTACAAACATAACATGCTTTATAAAATAACTGTTCAAAGTGTGTCACGCGGTCAGCTGGGAGCTAATTAAAACATTTTTAATAAGTACATTTTATATCATCTGACATGTGATGTCTAAGAAAGTGCAATTCTGAACGTATGATATTCTCATAAGATAATATCACAGAATGTTATCGCATGGCATGATAATATACTTACCACCAAAAACAGCAGGAGAATAGCTTTTATTATTTCTAGACACGATCTTCTTCGTTGTGTTTTTAGTGTACTTAATGAAGCAATGAATATCTGTATATTGTACATTTATTAAGATACTAGCTGCGCCCCGCGGTTTAACCCGCGTAAGTATCAGGATAAAAAGTTGCCTATATGTTATTCCAGTTGTCTAGCCATCTACGTACCAAATTTCATTGCAATCGTTTCAGTAGTTTTTGAGTGAAAGAGCAACACACATACATTCGCATTTATATACACAAACTTTCGCATTTATAATCTTAGTAGGATTTTGAATGTTGTCGGTTCAAATACTTTGACTGTATACGTTTGATAGGCAATGTTGCAATAGTGTAAAAAAATCATTAAAATTTTTCATAAAAAGTCCAAAGGAAGTGTAATAAAAAACATATATTATATAAGAACCGAACGACGGTTTTATTATATAATAGAATTCCACAATTCAGTCCTATTCCAGTAAATATACTGAGCTGTTTTAATATAAAACGTAAAAAAACTCGCGTAAGATCAAATACAAATGATCTCTCAACCATATGATTATATCCACATCAACCGTTATATATTTAGCGACGACTTATGCCGCCCTAATGTATTAATTTTATTTTTACGCTGGCAACAAAACTAAACG
This sequence comes from Zerene cesonia, assembly GCF_012273895.1. NCBI lineage: Eukaryota > Metazoa > Arthropoda > Insecta > Lepidoptera > Pieridae > Zerene > Zerene cesonia. The sequence goes on from NC_052109.1 coordinate 902,364, forward strand.
ACAAAGCTTACATCTTATGGCGGGAATAGTTCGATTTATTTACGTTTTGTTTCCATTTTCACTGATCTATTACTAAACATTAGTTCTTGGAAATGCACCGCGTAGCTTGCGCTCGGCGCCGGCGCAATTAAAATCAAGAATATTATGACCGGTGAAGTGAAGTTATTCATTTATCATTTGTAAGCGCTTTTAAAAGATGCAACACAAAAGTTTAATACGAATTCTAACATTTCATTTGTAATATATGCGAGCAGTGATGGCTCAGTGGTTAGAACCTCGTTCTAAAAAGCAAAAAGATTGGGGGTCCGAGACCGGACGAGGATGTAAGAAAATTTATATTTATTTTTTTTATCTACGCATCATATACATCGCCAATGGTCGAAACATTGAAGGAAAAAGTTGAGGAAACCCGCATATGTCATTTGCCAACCTGCACTAAGCCTAAGGTCTGCATAGGAGGCCTGGGTCACTGCAGTGGGAACAACCATGAGCTGATGATGATGATCTTTGAAGAAAGGGCACATTATGATAGTTTTTATCTCGGAAATTCCAGAAAAAAATATGCGCATAAAACCCCGGGACTGTCAATATTATCCTATGAGTACGCGGGTTAAGACTCTAACAGAAAAGTAGTCATTTATGAACACAAACTAATTGATATTGATAAATTTTAAAATATTTTCTCGACATGATAAATACTCCAACATAAAATTAATTAGTTTAAAGTATCCAAAATGAGCTTACGGAAACAAAAATATAATACAATTTGTTTCTTTATGTGATCGAAATTTTACTTGACGGTAATGCCTAAGAGTTACGTAGGTCCGCAATGATTAAACTGAATAGTAAACCTAGACATCTATTAGCCTCGTTCGTCAGTGATCAGCGGGATCGTTTTAATCATTTTAATAGCAATTTGTCACATGTCAGAATTATCATGACGCCAATTACGACCGTTTCATATGACGTGAGTCAGATGCAATGAAGGTGCTGGCGCCTGGTGATCATTTGTGGATAAGGGGATATGTAAAATTGTCTTCGTTACTCTAAAGAGACCGCCTCCTTGGTACAGTGGTTAACACGTGAGCGTAGAACCTCGGTTCTACGCTCACGTGTCCTGGGTTCAATTCCCGGTGGGGACGCACGAAAAAAAAATGTCTCGGTCTGGCAGGACACAGAAGGCTGATCACCTACTTGTCCCTTAAGAAAAATCGATCAGTGAAACAGATGTACATCATCTGCCCCAAACCCCACTAGGGGACACGGGACTTCACGACGACTCTAAAGAGAGCGTAAACCACTCTATAGTTTTTAAAGAGTGGTTTCTCTCTTTGGTCAATGTAGTGTGTACCTATATCATATATATAAGCTTTTTTATGTGAGAGTTGGCACTGTCCATGAACATTTGCAGATGCCTTGCTTCGCTGCAATTGGTTTGCCAAATTTAAAGTGTAAGTAGTAAGGAAAGGAATATAAGCCTCGTAACCAAATTATACTTGAAGAATTAACTGACGCGAAATTAAATGCATTACAGTGTTATGTGATGGTCTTTGTATTATACTTTCGGGTATTCTCTATAATAGTATTTGCAGTTTCACTACATAGTATAAAGCATAGTCGCTTCCCGCGCATGTATGTATGTATGCTTAGATCTTTAAAACCGCACAACGGATTTTGATGGGATTCTTTTTAAATAGATAGAGTGATTTAAGGGGAAGGTTTTTATGTACTATATTAATACTATTACTACTCAGAATTTAAAGCGTGTGAAGCCGCGGGCAAAAGCGTGTTAAATATATGAGCTGAATTATTATCAAACCCTACCTATATATGTCTAAACAAACAGTGTAAATTAATGCCCGGCTCGTGTTTGTTCCCACAAATATCATATGACATGCCTATTAAGACGTTAAGCCAAGTCCATCAAAATCGATCGCTCAAAGGGCATTCCCGTTAACAAGCCAGGAATTCCATTGTCATACAAACTGAAAACGTTTCACGAAGCTTGTACGATTGTTGCGAAATCCAGGTAATTACAGATGGTGTATTGTTTCCTAACGACACACATACAATGTTGGATTTTAAACCCAGACGCGTTATATATACCGTACAGTCCAGAGTTGTTTTCTTTGCCTTTAAAGGCACGTTTTACGTTTCATTTTTAGTTTTTCGAGTGTAACGTACCTAAATGTTTATGGTTAAGTGTTTATTTCATCATAAATGGCAAGAAATTTGGACCAAACTGATATGAAATGGACTTGACGTTAATTTTATTATTGAAGTTCATTTAAATCTCAAGAACTATGGGACAAAACGACACGATTTCAAAAATTCTTTTTCGCCATTAGATTTATTTATTTATTATATTAGATTAGATTTATTTATTTATATAGATTTATCATTAGATTGTATGGGTACCTTGAGTGATATGGGCTATAAAAATATATCCAAGCGAAACCGGAGCGGGTCGATAGTCTCGAATAACTCTTAATAAGCACTATCTCGTCTCGGTAAGAAGAATAACCTTATAATAGCTATAACCAAACGGATCTGTAATAACGCTGACTCCATTCTATCAGAGTCAAATATCAAACAATACCTCTTACTCCTTATTAGCCTGTTCGGAAATTATGTATTTATAAAGCGAATGAAAAGTTTGCATGAAGAATTTAAATTTTGAATACTTTTCTTACGGCCTGTCTTATCCTATCTCCTATCTCTCATTATTGCTTGGTTGACATGATTGGCATTTGAAGTGGTAACCTAACATTAAACAATTTTCTATTCCTTAAACACTTATATGAAGTGAAATCCCGTGTCCCCAGTGGGTATGGGGCAGATGATATATATCTGTTTCACTGACCGATTTTCTTTATGGACAAGAAGGTGATCAGCCTTCTGTATCCTGTTCCAAATCAAAATATTTTTTTTGTGTGTCCCCACTGGGCATCGAATCCGGGACCTCTCAAGTGTTGACCACTGTACCGAGGAGGTGGTCAGAACATTTTATATAGTGTCTATTTAAATGCTTTGGGAATAAGTAGACTGACTGATTGAAGTACATAATATTATCTATCTTTTTTATTCAGATACTAACAAAGTTAAGAAGCTAGCTAGCTCCTAGCATAATATTAAGGCATATACTATTATGTCTGCTTGTTTGTTTGTTAAGAATAAGTTAACAGATATTGTTATGTTTATGTAGCCATTAAATTTATTAATAATTTATATTTATATTTGAGAATAATCTTATTCAATTATAAAATTAATAGGTATTGTATAGAAAACGTTTGATAAAAATAAAGTTGTTAATAACTTTTATTTTCACTGGTAAAATTACACAATTATCTGGCTTTATAATAATTCAATTACTCTGTAATTTAATATCGCTGGTCCATGTCGCTATTATAATTAATTTTACGAAATATTTGTATCATATTTGATAGTATTATTATAATAAATTAGTTATACTTTAAATCATTTAATCCAAATTTGAGTAAATTTAATTGAATTAGCTTTTATTTAATTTTCTCCAAGCCAATTTAACTTCCTGCTCGTCCCAGCTACGTCCTGTTATTTTTCGTAATTCTGATATTATAACTTTGAATCTGGTTTACATTGCAAATAGTGCATAAAATCTTATTAAAATCGGTTTAATAGTTATGAGGATAAAAATACGGTTCACAGCGGATAACCAACCACATGCTATTTACATAATATCTATACGGATAATCCTGGTTAGGTGACAATTTGGAGGTTGACATTGCCTAGGCATAGCAAAATCGCAGTTCGCACGACGCATAGGGGTCCCACCTGCTCGCTTCCTCCTTCCAATCAATTTGTTGATAGTGTCACTTTATATTGTGGCCAATTTGTGACAACTGTGTCATCGTTGATGTGTTTATGATTTATGGTATGGATATTTCTTATTAATAAGATTACTGACTTGTTGAGGACGGTATTTGTTCCTTCTTGGGTTTTGTTCCGTCTTTATGGCATAATGGATGAGGTTTTTGGGTTAACCTGTAAGTCTAACAAATGAGTCTTTTGACTATTGTATAACTTAAGTAATAGAATTGAGGTAAAAATAAAGTATTTGGTTGACTTTGTGTTTGTAGTGGATGAATTAACCGATTTTAAAATCCTTTGATTTGTTGAAAGCAACCTTATTCCACACATGAGCTATTTTTTAGTTTTATATCAATTTGTTCCTTACAAGTTACCTAATCGTTACTAAAGGCGTGTTAAAATATATAATATATTAAATTTTAAAATTTAGTATTCCTTTCAGTGATTCATCATATAGTATTTTAAAAATATGAATAGTAACGATGTGTTGGCGAAAATAGAGTTCTATTTATTAAAAATTAATCGTTTTAAAAGCATTTTAAATGGGTTAATCGAGTTAAGTTCCACACATCTGTGAATTATTTGGTTATTTATGAGATATAAGTCGCTGAAACATGTGGCAGTGTGACGTATATTTTTGGACGGAAATATACAAAAATGAATTGTATACTGTTCGTATTAATGAATTTATTTTCAGCGTCGGCGATGAGCTTATAATGGTGGAGTGGTCATAATGATAGAACCAAAAAAGAGGCAGGGAGTTTGAATTGGAGGATGAAGTCGTTAACAGTAACGTAGATTAAAAAAAATTACTGACTTGTAAGTAAAGAAAAGGCACATTCCATTCACCATAAATATGAACTGGACTTCTAACTTTAAAGAAAGGACAAAAAGACAATTAAAAACAATTTTTATCCAGTATGTAAGATGCTTTTTTCGCGTATAGAGGCCGATAAGCTGAGAGCTATAGGAGCTATATATAAGGAGACAGCTGAGCAAGAATAGAAGTAGGTTTTAACAAGACTTAAAAATAATATCTAATATAGAAGCAATGTTATGAGTTGTAAATTTTCTCTTAATTTCCAAGTCTTAAACTCCACTGGCCACGTATAAACTCGTTTACTAATACGACTTATTCAAATTCCACAAAACCAAGAGAAAAGTCGACAAAGCATTATTATTTGAAGTGGTATTAAAAAGGAGCATTAAGCTGGATCTCAAATCGCTCCATGGGGGGAGGGGGGAGCGCTGTGGAGCTTTTGTTTTTGTATTTGAAAGTCTTCACTAATGGAATGTCCAAATTACCATTTACTTTTGATAATGCATTTCAAAGGGAATATTTGTTTGTAATTTAACGTCCAATCGTTCACAATGTATTTGTTATTTCCTCAAAGCGTTGCGAATGTTTATTTGGCATTTAATTGGATATTTTATTGCTATTGGCTGTCCGGTAAACAATTCCTTTGAAGGTCTTGTCACAGAGTTTTTATTCAGATTTCAATTGGGAGTGGGCGAAAATAAGTGACCCATGGATTTTCTTAACATTCCATTGTGATAGAATTGTTCAGCTTTACTTTAATTGATTCAATTCCGAACAATAAAAATTTTAGTATTTCGTATTCTATTACGCTAATAGAATCGGTATCGTCATCTTCTCAGCCGCAGAACATCTACTGCTGGAAATACGCTTCCCCCAAAAACTTTCATAAAGGCCGATTAATTATCAACGACATGCATCCAGCGGCTCCCTGCTACCTCGATCAGGTCGTTGGACACCGGAACCTGGTCGATGGTCGATCTACTCTACGTCTCCCTGAACGTGGTGTCCATTCGGGAAGCTTTGGTCCGACTAGTTTTGTGCCTAGCCCATTTCAAATTGCTGCTCCGCTCAGCTATCGCGGTGGATATAATATAAGATAATAAATAAGATGTTTCTATAATCAATCTGACATTTTTATAATCAATTAGACCTATTTTTATATCTCTTTATATTGACTTAATATATCTTTTATTACTGACCACAAATGTAAATAACAATAACATTTATTTTTCATAATAATTCAATTATATATCCCAACGATGATGCAAACTTTACCTTTATATTATCTGAATATTTTAAAACCAAGTTTTTACCATGACTATTCATCTAATATATAAAATTCTCGTGTCACAGTTTTCGTTGCCATACTCCTCCAAAACGGCTTGACCGAT
>NC_052109.1:909423-969556 GCF_012273895.1 Zerene cesonia
ATAAGGCAGAACAGCGTTTGCCGGGTCAGCTAGTATATTATAATATGATAAATATTTTTGATTTTTGTCATTATTTTATACGATAAACGAAGCGATTTTATGATATGATTTCTATGTTTGGTGGTTACAAAGTGATATAGGCTTTTGTAGTGGAGAGAATCATTCACATCGTTACAACTTTTTTATTTATAATTTTTATATAAAAAATCATACATAGTCCAAATCCGTATTAGTTTTATTAATCGTAATTTATTCTATAATATAGAATGTTTCTGCTGAATCTGTTAAAATAACATAAAAGCTCGCAGTCGTCCCCATTTAGCGGTTTTGAAAGGTTGACAAACGTGATTTTTTTTGTATTATATGATAGTAGATCAATCACAATACGAGCCACCCCCATGGCCTATACATTTATCATTCGTTGAAGTGCTTCCGTGTTTGTACGGGTTACATTGATATTAATTGAGGCCATAAATCTTGACTGATAGCATTTCCCTTTTCTGAGTTCTTGGTACTAACACTAGTATTAACCGACTGTGTAAAGGTCATGTTGAGTGTGATGGTTAATTTTTGCATGTTTTAATTGAATTATGCGAAAGGGCTTATTTCATTTAAAGATTTTATAGAGTACAAGTGAATACAGATGAAAAATTAATAAAATACAAAAACATATCTAAATATATGTTTTATTATTAAACAGTTAACCTCAATTTGTAGTTTGTTCCGATAGTTCCTATACATTTCGCCCCTGACCTTCATAAAGTTCACTGCACGTTACTGCGTATGCCCCATACAAATTTTGAACCCCTGTTTCACCCCCTCTAATTTTATATACAACAAATGAAGTGTAAACGCCACTACTGTAAAGCTGAGCTGTTATTCACTTGAAACATTTTTATATATGACAAATTCTAATCAATTAATTCAATTCTATTCATGGGATTTACCTTGAGAATGAAATATGTATAGATTGTCAGATTCGTGCATCTTTCCTGATCGCTTTATCAATTTAACTGCGAAAAAGCCCACACACGAGAGCCAGGTAAAAGGCTAGTCAAATCGCGCGTTTGTGTTAACAAGTCCAAATATTTATACTACACATCAAATGTAAGAAACAGCTAGGAGCTAATTCGCACATGTGATCTCAACTATTCCATACATTTTGATTTTTTATCTATGAATGATAAATGACCTTGGCATTGGATCAAACCATGAACGTAATGTTAAAGTCTCACGGATAAATTTTTCGGGAAGAATACAAAATGGCCACTTCATATGTATTGATGTTGTCATCATCATCATCATCAGCCCATACACGTTCCCACTGCTGGGACACAGGCCTCCTATGAGGGTTCAGGCCATAATCCACCACACTGCCCAAGTGCGGGTTGGGTTTGATATTGTGAAATGAAGAAATAAATTAGATTTTATATGCTGTTATCCACCATCAGGGTAGTGTCCACCCGCGGTAGCATATAAAATCTAATCTACTACGAGACTAGGTAGTCTTTCGTCAGTTCTTACTTTAGACGTAGGTAGATAGGTATCTATACTAATAATACACAGCTGAAGAGTTTTTTTTAATCGCGCTTATCGCCAGAACTACTGGATCTTTTTCAAAAATTATTTCACCATTGATACTTGATCCCTGAGAGCCTATAATGTACCACGATGGAAGCCGGGGCGAGTACAAATATTAAAGATTCTATAAAACCATACACAATACACGTCCTCGTAAAATATATTCTATTTAGCATCTACACTCCTAATAGCGGCTACTGAAACGGAGGGTACCTATGCTGTACTAGAAACTATAAAATAAAAAAATTACATATACTTAATTATTAAGGAGACATACCCCAATTCATAAATTATTGTTCGTTTAGTTGTAATACCTTTTTATTAAGGGAGGATTAGATAATTTCAATTTTTGACGATATTTACACAAACAATAACAACCAACATTGTCAATTTTCAAATTGAAATTTTTAAAAATATCGTAGATCTAACCTTATCAGCTTGAAGACTTTTCAAAAACGTTAAAGTAAATAAAGCAGTACCTACTTTTAAAAATTGTAATATTTTAATTTATAGATATAGACTAATAAATTTTTATAAAAAACTAGCTGCGCCCCGCGGTTTCACCCGCGTAAGTCCGTATCCCGTAGGAATATCGGGATAAAAAATAGATGTTGGCCGATTCTCATAGATACCCGATAAGCACAAAAAATTTCATAAGAATCGGTCCAGCCGTTTCGGAGGAGTTTGGCAACGAAAACTGTGACACGAGAATTTTATATATTAGACTAGCTGCACCCGGCAAACGCTGTTCTGCCTTAATCTTATCATTTAGGGGTATGAAAAATAGATGTTGGCCGATTCTCATAGATCCCGAATAAGCACAAAAAATTTCATCAAAATCGGTCAATCCGTTTCGGAGGAGTATGGTAACGAAAACTGTGACACGAGAATTTTATATATTAGAGAGATAACGAGAGGAATGTGATTAGTGATACTTTTACAATGATGATTATAGGTTCATAATATATCAAAAAAGGTAACAAAAATATTTAAATTTTGCTTATTTATATTATAAAGAAATGTTCTAACATTTCATATCTACATAATTTGATGCTTTCCAAATAAATAAATCAGAAGCTGGAAATTTGAAATTAAATGTGTATTTTTTATTATGTAAACAAAGTAAACTACCTAAAGAAATATCTACTGACAATAATCTATCAATAGATACAAAAATATATCAGTCCAATATTAACACATACCTATTAAAAAAGAACACTCCATAAAAAATACACTAAACGTCACACAATTCCCGCCAACATCGATTAACCACAGATTAACAAACGTCACTGATCCGCCATTTTGACGCGCGCGCGCGCTGCGTTCCCGTTAACTACTGCCCGTGATTAGGATCTCGATTACTATAAATAAATTTATCTCCCTAGTGTGGGATACTACACAGCTAGCACTGCGTAGGCGTCTACACATTTGTCCTTTAATTTTATGCAGTTAGCTATTTTGCAACAACCGTGATTTGTTTCATGGAATCCTTTTATTTCAATTTACTTGAATCATTACGATATTTCATTTCTTGTTAAAATGTTCAATAATCAATATTTTTCTATTGTCATTTTAATTTAAAAATATTTTCCATATAATCAATTTATCAGTGAGTTATCTAAAATATTTTGTTAACAATTCAATTTTATTTAACAACGTTTCTAAAAACGAAGGAGGTCCTTCAATTCTATTGCTTTTATTTTTGGTTACTCCATCCCAGTATTTCTCACGTCAATCGATTTACGTGATTCTTGTTGTGCTTGATAAGAAACTGTTATTTGATTTCCTTTTAGAATTACGCGGTATCTCAAAAGATATTTTTAAAAATAAATATAAACCCCGTTTATCATACATAATTCATACTACTTAGAACAGTTTTGTTACTTACAAATTTAACAAATAATTTGAAATCATATCAATATCTAAGGCATTATAATTTAGTTTTAGTAACACAAAATCTGTCGAAATTCTATTAATAACATCACTGACGGAGGAAGTTGTAAATAAGAAATCTCTTTGAAACACAGAAAATATAAACGCACTTAGAGCTATAATTTTTCTGAAATAATGAAACTCCTCATTATAATATAACCGCAAATACCTTAGAAATATTATTTATCCAAAATTTAAAAGTTGTTTCATATCACTAAATCTAAAATAAAAATGTTACATTATATAATATTAAATGTTATATATCACTAAATTCAATATTAAATCAACGTCTAGATATATCTACCTATGAATACACCCTAGTTGATCCCGAAACGATGTATATTATAACAATTAATAAAAAGGGTTCACAATTAAATATGATTTAAAATTCATTAATTTCCAAAACCTATGAGTGACAAGCTGATCCACGCAATTGTATTTCTTCTCAAAAGGACTATTATGTATCATTTTCACTGTTGCTTCACTCCAAACAGTTTTATGATTGTAGATTAAGGCTGTAGATAGACTATCAGAGCTCAGAAAAAACAATTCGTACCCACAGTTCCACGCTCATTCAAACAAAGAACAGATTCATAAGCTTCTAAATATCATTTTTTTCTATATGTGTATATACTGTATATCCAATCAACTATAACTATATATATATAACTATATAACCCGCCATTAGTCTAAACAAAGAGTTTAGAAGTCCGAAAGACCTAAACAAGAAAATGACATACTCGTAAATCATTATTGTTTGTCTACAAATATTCCAAAACTAATAACAGTTACAGTAAAACATCCGTATTTCAAAATCGCTCGCTACTCAATAAAAACAGCTGATTTGCATACATTATATTTGCTTTCATATGTTAATATTGGTCTTGAATGTTTTTTGAAATCTCTGCGCTATGAGCAATTGTTAGACGCGAGCATTCGCTGAGGTCATGTGCTGGAATATGTAATTCAATAAGGTAGCGTACGTAATTTTATGAAAATTGTTTCATTTTTGCTCATTTTATGACAATATTATGCTTATAATTTGGAATCTGATGTTATAATTAGGCTAAAGATAAGTTTTATGAAAGCAATTATAATTAATACTTACTTTTGAAGTCGGTTGATAAAAGTTCGATTTTCGTTTTCATTACAATAGAAGGCTGTGGGTTATTAAAGTGTTGTTATTTCACAAGACTAGCCTTGTCGCATTATTAATTTCACAGCCTCATATAAGGGTTTATTATGAAAACATTGAACCATATTAATTTATTAGCCGGGCTTGTACAAGTCGTGAATTAATTATATAAGTTAATGTACTCTCTTGCGAGTTTCAAAGGCTACATGATATTTGTACTTTTATGTTTATAAATTTTATCAACATTTAACTTGATAATAATAATGTTGGATATTCAATGTTATTCAGATATATAGTGGTTTATTACTTTTTTTTAATTTACGATTTTTCGTAAAAAAATTAATGTATAGTATTTTCTTGTGTTTGATTTTAAGGCGAGTATATTATATATTTAGAAATTAACGTTTTGTAAACGTCGGGTTAATAATATAATGAATAAATCGCGTTTAAAATCCGTTAAAAAGTTTTTAATTTCTAAATTTAAGTTTGTTTACAGTTATAGATTACAATGTACATAACAATTCAAATAACGACAATTATTATAAACAGTTTTAGATTTTTTTAATTAAATAAAATGCTCTCACTTCACAAGCTCCACTTTCATTCAATTTTTGCTTTCACTTCAAAAACCATTTCGATACATCATCACCGGGTACCAAATAATGTATGAATGATGATGTATTTAAAAGCTTAAAATGCAGTTCCATTAAGATGCATGACCTATCAAGGCACTTCAAGACAGTCAAGGGGCTGCAGAAATAACTTTTGTCTAAAAAAAAAATAAAAATTGAGAAATAAATAAATTAATTTCCAATGCTATTACATCTAGTCGCAGAATTTCGCCTTTGTTATTGAGAGGGAGGCCTTATCCCCACTCTTTAAACTGCGTCCTATATGTCCCTTTTAATCCGCCTTAAAATATCAAAGAAGTAGAAAGAATACAATACGTTCCTGGGACAAAACACACCATTCAAAAACGCCAATAATACGACAGACCAGTAAATAACGTGGGGCCCAAAATAGGCCCTATACAGTACTCATAAACAGACCTCGATGGCAATTCAACTAATGGCCGCTGCTTAATAAAAGAATGTATTTACGTTTCTTTTTATTGTTGGTGACTTATTGTTTTTTTATTGACTATTTCGGAAATACTTAAAATGTATTGGTATACAAATTTGTCTTCGATGTATATTGAACGAACGAAGCGATATTTTCATCGAATATTCTATTCCTCTAATGGTATGCTGATTTCATACAGATGTATAAGTGTCCTTAGATAGAATCAAATAGCTCATGAAAAAGTATTATTAAATTTATAATTTGTGGTCAACCAGCGGTCCGCCCCGTCTTAACCTATGCTTTATATTACTTACATAGTATAAACAAAGTCGCTTTCCCTGTCCCTATGTCCCTATGTCCTGTATGTATGCTTAAATCTTTAAAACCGCGCAACGGATTTGATGGGGTATTTAATAGATATAAAGATGTTTATATATATATATATATATTAAACTACTCCAAAATAACGCGTGCGTAGCCGCGGGCAAAAGCTACTATATTAATTATATCGTGTACACATCATATGAATAATTTTCGAAATCGGTTCAGTAATCCAAACAAACGAGGTGAGCGTGTGCAAATAAACAAACTCTTCAGCATTTTTTTTTACTATAGATTAATTGAAAGAAGATTCGCACTGTGTAAACTTACAACATTTCGAGTTTGGTAAATTGCTATTTATTGTTTGATTTTAACAGTCCAGTCATCTGGTTGTTTTATCCACAACGATATCGGAGAAAATGGGTGATTTTTAAATTTTGGGTGCGCTTTTGAGTGGCGGAATCTAGCGGAATTTGAGTACCTATATATATCTCCAATTTGGGTATAATACAAGGCAAGGAATTTAACATTACTGGAGAGCCCACATTTTTTATGTAATCGAGCTTGTGGTTCATCTGATGGTAAGAATCATCACGATGGGTAAACGAGTAAGGAAGTAAGGGGATAAGGAAAGAATTGACTACCCCCGCTGCGAGCTGGCCCAATTCATGTCGAAGCGTACTCGACTCCCACAATAAATGCCATCGTTATTTAGAAATACAATACAATGACATTCTTAATTGTGTTGGTCGAATAAATTGATTATATTGAAGCTAAATATAAAATGTATAAATATGAACTATCTTAGTAATGAAACTTGAAATATTTAAAAAAGTAACTACACCGCACACTATAACATCAGCTGACCAAAACCAGGCGGGATGTTTATCAAAATATAACAATGTGCCAGTATATAATCTGATCAAAGAAAAACAAAACAAATAATTTAATATTTAAAGAAGCATTCCGACAAACTTTACGAAGAAATGACAGAGAAAAAAATACACAAATGTAGTACGATTTGCCGGAATACAAAGGCAGAGGAAAAATTAAAACAATAGGGACAAAGGGAGCAGGACAAAGGACGATTCAGTAATACAATCGCGCAGAAACCTTAAATGGCTTTGATATATTTTGATAATGACGGAACGCTCCTATATTTAAGCCTCAAAATTATTTTGTATTTTTCCGTTCGCCAGTTGCAGCGTATATTCATTTTGGAGGTTTATGTCTATACTAGCTGAAACCCGGGACGACAACCGCGTGGTATCTTGGTGAAAAGTACCCTACATGCTAATCCAGACTATAATCTAATGTCTAAGATGTTGACAGTGTCAAAAAGACAGCATTTGACAAAAAATTGCTAAAAACTTAACGCTATTTCAGTTTACGTTATAATCTATCTGTGTACCTAATTTCACACAGATACGATAGGCTGATTCCGCGTGACAGAGTTACAAACATCCATCCATATATACAAATTATCGCGTATTATTAAGATTATAAGATCCCACTTGTAGTAGGATACATATACTATTTGTCTATTAGTTGGCTATTCTTGATTATAACAATAATATAACTTAACCATACTTTTAACTCTGGAAGACAACTACTAAAACGACTCAACAATAAAGTATAAACCTTCAAAATAAAAGATAGAAATAATTCTTCTGATTTCATACAAACGCCTCCTTCTATTACTTATAAATCGTATATAATGTTCGTAAATTAATTATAAAAGCCTTTCGTAAAATTTAATATAAACATCACATCTAGAAGCGAACCTGTCATCCAGTTAAAAATATATCAGTTAATCTTGACTATTATTACAGCGGGATCGTTTGTTACGAGAGTTTTCACTTATTACGACGTGTATACCTTACATTAGCGGGTGTAATTAATTCAAAGAAAATTGCCTCATTCTGGCATTTCAAAACGTGAACCAGCCGATTTATAAGCAAGCTGATATTTTGTCGTTGAATTTGTTAGACACATGGCAATAAATAATATAAAATACATAACGCAATACATAGGCAGTCAAAAGATATATTATGTGCAATAAGGATAAAAATTATTAAAAAATCAAAATAAGTTTTATTTCCACCCGGCGACGCCAGGGTGCAGAATAATTTTTTTATTGATTTACTTACTTTAAACTATTCTTATAATTCTACTAGCTATGCACCGCGGTTTCACCCGCGTAAGTCCGTATCCCGTAGGAATATCGGGATAAAAAATTGCCTATATGTTATTCTAGTTATTCAGCTGTCTACGTATTAAATTTCATTGCAATCGGTTCAGTAGTATTTGCGCGAAAGAGCAACGAACACACACACATCCTTACAAACTTTCGCATTTATAATACTAGTAGCACTAGTAGGACTAGTAGGATTAGTAGGACTTATAAAACTTTTCTTATAACATATACATAAAAAAAAATCTAAATCTTGTATGCCTAGACATAGGCATATCAGATTTAGAATTTTCATATGATTAAACATTTAATGAAAAAGGCTTCTTTAACAGACTTATTTCTTTCGATCCGCTTTCGTTTCGTCTCAGATTTTCAGACGAAATGAAATGATGACCTTAATTTAAACCAGCAAAGACCTTCGTAGGATTAAATGGCTAGAAAAAAACTTATTCTGAATCTATAGGAAAGACGAGTTAATTTAAATTAAAACGAATGTTACCATGGAAACAAAATTGGAAACCATTTAGTCGTTCGATATCCTAATTACTTCATATTTTTATGAAACGTAGAAAAAACTAATTATATATTTCAATTGCTTTTCTTAGTTAAGTTTTAGTTAACCAATAGAAGTTTGTAATAGTATTTTAAGCTATCATTCTTTATCCTCCAAACTGTCTTCAGACAAAAAAATCATATCACAAAATCGCTCCATTGTGACATGAAACAAATATAATAAGAAGTAGTTTAGATAACTGATAATGAAAATACAATTTTTCCGTTTGACACAAGTTTTGTATAACTTATAACACACATGAAAATACACGAGGCGGAATAGACAACTATTTTTACCTCAGAATGCATTACCGAATCTTTAAGGCAAACAAGAGAAGTCCCCAGAGGCACATTAGAGACTCCACCGTGACTCACCGTTATCTGTGTTGCCATATAATTCCTCGAGCAATGTAATATATCAGGAAGGTGTAAATTACACATGCCTTTATATAACAAAAAGGTCTTATTAAACAAACGTGTACATTTCACCGCACTTGTCCTTTTCCGGATTTGGTTTTGCCGATTTTTCAAAGCTTTTATTTTTAATACCTTTATTTTTACACAAGCTGGGTTGCCAGCTCTAATATGCAAAATTAATCTAATATAATAAGTAAAAATGTTAAAACAATTCTTCATCTATGAAATAGTTATGTTTAATCTAGATCAAGACAGCGTTGGCTGATGTGTCAGAATAATTAAACTTTAAATCATTTGATCAATTATATCTAGACACAGGGATCGGTCACAAAAATGTCCCACTAAATGTTCACACGGGGTGGAGTTTTAGTGGTTTGTACTTCGACTTCAATTCAACCGGATGAGGTTCAATTATGTCGTTATATATAACCCGCCAGCTTAGGCCGCTCTTTTTGGTCCTTTTTGAGAATGCACCTTAAAAAATACCAATAAGCTTGATTTTGAGTTAACGTTTTTTTTCTCCTACTAGAGTTTGTTTCAATACATTTGAAGACAGTTTTGAGTTCTGCGTTACACAGGATTGTGTATCTAGTTAATATTAAAGTTTCAATCATAATAATTTTCCGAATCGCATTCCTTATACACAACATTTGAACCCTAATACAGAATAAATAATAATTTAAAAAGATTGAAAAACCGAGCGCATTTTATTAACATAAAAAGTTTCCACCAATACCGAGCCATAATTAAATTTAATAACACACTGATAGTCGTTGAATTTTGCCGTATTCCGCATTTGGTTATTGTAATTCCGATTCAATTTCCTTTTTGCGGCTTTAAAATTTTACCTTACATAATTGTATTGTGGCGTTTTCATTTACTGTGTAGGTAATTTAAAAGATATATACGTTTAATTATTGTTATATTGAATGCTCGCTATTGTTGGCAAATTACGCTATTGGTTATATAGGAATCATTAAACTACCTTCGTCATAAATTTAATGGGAAAATTGCGATAATTTTACAGTTTATATAATAATTGAGAAATTGGATTGTGTTGTAAGCAAATAAATAATTTGTAAATTCATATTCCTTTATTAAAAGTATATTAAACATCGTACAAGTATATTTCTATACAAATTACTTTGAAACATTGTAATGAGTATCCTATAATCATATAATATACACTAAGATATGTTACGCATTCAGTGATATTGAAGATGTTCTAAAACTTTATATTTTTAAACTGCGTACCGTAAACTGTCATAATACCGGCGGGTTTTTCTTGCACAGAAGGTGTGTTTATACTGTCACAGATAGTAAAAAGACGTCAAAAAACGATTCACAAATTCGCAGACCCGGGCACAAACAGTTGTCGAAAATCAAAGCAAAAATCCCCACGTTTCATCTCAATACAGCGAGCCTCAATTTCACGCGGCGCCGCTCAAAAAGGCAAGGCAAAAGGGATAAAAAGGAAAAGTAAAAAGGTCGAAAAGACAAGGGAAACGTGTGGTCCTGGCCTCCTTTGACAACTGGCTGGGTAATACGTGTTTTTCCATGTCCAACGTCTGAACTTCATAAACGTTTTGTCAAAGCGAATTTTTGGTATTGTTATTCCTTGTTAACATCCCCTGTCCAAATTGACTATTGAGACTGAATTTTTCCTGGGCGCAGTTAATAATAGATCCGTATTTCGGAGCAGTTTTTTCTGTTAAAAAGTTCGGATCCCGTTTTGTGTTTGTAATTGCCAGCAGATATATCACTGGCACCAAACATAAAGAACATATTAGCCAAATACGGAATTGTTTATAGAACGTGCAGCGTTCAGATTGATTAAAAATTTCTCTTTTATTTTTGCATCGGCGGAATGTGGGGTAAACGTTTGTTTTTCGTTTTGATATTATTGGTAATCTGCAAACGGTAAACGTAAAACAACAACCAATATATATACATAGAACATGCCTTACTCTTTAAACTGCGATAGTAATTAGTAGTTGTTCAGTGTCACATTATCCATTATCATCAACTAACATTCAGTTCTTTTACTCGCAGTTCACATTACAGTGACAGACATTCTCCCATTCAAATTTCCATCATTTTCATTCCCCTTTTAGCCTTGTTTTCACGTCGAAAGGGATGCATATGTGTCCTTGTTTAACGTTCGGCATCCAATCCAATTCATTTATTCGGGCTTTAAAAAGTAACAAGCCCTCAGATATAGTGATTAACTTTTGTGATTACTACATGAGTATATTGAAGAATATGGATATCTATTGCTTCATTATGGGATCTAATACAGAAATTCCGTCAGCCAAAAAATGTGCGTACCAAATAGAATTTTGTCACCGGAAAGCCCTTTAAATAGCGGGCAGTTGGACTGGTAGTTCGCCTGATGGTAAGTGATCACCGCTGCCCCTAAATATTTACATAGTTAGTGACTCTGCAAATACGCTGCCCGCTTTTAGGCTAAAGGATAAGGAAAGGATAAATGACAGAATAGAAATAATGAACTATTGCGGGTAAGGAAAAAAGGGCCTTCCTATTCTAACAAAAATAGAGGAATTATTACTGTCGGTGACTCAAGCGAAAACTATTTTTATTTACAGATAAAAGACTGTTTCGCAGCAATATTGATTGCAATCAAAGATAATGTAGCACATGGCTACTATAAAATACGTCCACATAAACGAGCAGTCTATGAAGATACATGTTTATAGTACAGAGAACAAACAGATTATTGGAATTACAAAAGGGATTTTCACAGAACTATTTACTTGTAAATGTGAAGATTGATTCGTTTACAAAGTTAAGTTTGACTATAATTTATTGAAATTTTCTTTCCATTCTCTTTTTGTTTGACTAATAATATCTCGGCAATATATCAATTGTGAAGTTATTTGAAAAACTTCGATACGTAATATTATATTCATTTTATCAGGAAAATTTAATCGAAAAGGTATAAATTGATTTTTTACAACTAAAATAAAATTGTCTATTTTAATGTGTCTACGTTACGAATCTTATGCAAATGGTAATGTTAATTAGCCGAAATTCATGTTTAATTTGTGTGTGACTTTTAAACACATTTTAATCAATTTCTACCTATATTACAAGCCCCAAAACGCTCCATGTCAATGTTATAGCCAGAAGTGGTTTCTGTTTTTTTTTATTCTACTAATGTTATGAACGCGGACGTTTGTAAATGTGCATGGATGTATGGTAACGCCAATATTATTAAAATAGTGAATTAAAATTAAATATTTATTATTTTGTGGTGTAATCCAACTACCCTCCTTACATGCGAGCACAACCAATCACCGCACGCTTTTAAATCACCCGCAACGTATTGTGTGTATTGGACGTAGTGACGCATATACGTCACACAGTCTGCATCGATCTTCCGGGACGATCGGATATCAATAACCGCCGGAGTGCCTTCACGAGGCCTCTAGACATTACGTGTATAATTCGCATACCACCGGAGAGCCTTTATGAGGCTTTCTTGTCACCGCATCAATCGAAGAGATATTTCATAAAGATCCGTAACCCGCAACCGCCGGAGAACCTCCACGAGGTTCTCTAGATATCTCAGGCATTGTGCTAGTGTAACCGCCTTCCCATTTGGTCGCGCTGAACCGCCGCGTGTGTGTGTGTGGAGTGAAGGACTGGATGTGGTCTGCCTGGCCCTAGCTGGAGGACCCTCGACCGCGTGGTTCTGTGCCGCGTGCTTGCTTGGACGCTACTCCCTCAGACGAGGTAAGTGCCGTGTGTTCCCGTCTTTCCCTTTTTCGCTACACCACGTAGATTAAGTTTTACAGTCCGCTTAATATCGAAATTAATATATATTGGCGCGACCAGATGTATGTTGCTCTTTCACGCTAAATCAGCTGATTTAAGTATGAAATTTGCTAAGAAGATAGAATATACTACGGATAGGTTCAAAGTTGTTGTTCTAGTACTACGCGAAGCCGCGGGATCAAGCTAGTAGGTATATATGCTACTCGAAGACCAAAAACGCGCATTGAACGAAACAAAAGCTCACAATGAATTCTGAACGTCTTCATTAGAGCCACAACGCAAATTGGGGGTAGAACGTGGGTCTTTTTCAGTGACCACTTCACGTTGCGAGCTGTTTCGCGCAATAAGCGTTTTCGATCTTCGAGCGTAGGATAGATAATTCAATAAAACATTTAACTAAAATAGAACACAATTGATTTATATCTATTTTATTTGATTTTCTTTGATGGCGTATTTTTATATAAATGGCCGACAAAACTCATATCATTTAGGGGTATTAGAAATAGATGCTGGCCGATTCTTAGACCTACGCGGCATGCACACAAAATTTCATAAGAATCGGTTTAGCCGTTTCGGAGGAGTATGGTAACTAAGGTGACACGAGAATTTTTATATGTATAGAGATTCTTGTGACGAAAAGGAATAGACTGAACAAAATAATAAAAAGGTAAGAACTTATTTATAGACTTATGCTTTTATAATACCAGAATAATGCCAGGGGTTTTAAAAACATCGAATTTATATCAAGCCAAATAATTGACAATTACTTCTCGAAGTTTCTGCTTCCGGTAACATGATATCAAGCTCAAAAATAATAGGGTTACTTAATCTAAAGGAACCGTCTCATATGAAATACCACTTGAAATAGATTTTATAAATTTGAACAAATTCAGTTCAATTTCTTAAGTATTTTTTCAATAAACAAGGTTAATTTGAAAAGCTAGTTCAATTTTTTATTTTAATCACACTAATATCATAAATGTGAAAGTTGATTTGTTTGGATGTTTGTCTGTCAATCACGCTGAAACTACTGAACGGATTTTGATGCAATTTGGCATACAGACAAGGTGACTTGAGTGATACGATACTTTTTATGCCGGTTAAATGCTGCCTTGGGATAAAACAGGAATCTTGGTATTTTCTTGTGTTTGGTTTCACGCGAGTATTATACATTTAGAAATTAAAAACTTTTCAACGGATTTTAAACGCGATTTATTCATTATATTATTAACCCGACGTTTCGAACACTTTGCAGCGAGCGTGGTCACGGGGAGTCTCCCCGTGACCACGCTCGCTGCAAAGTGTTCGAAACGTCGGGTTAATAATATAATGAATAAATCGCGTTTAAAATCCGTTGAAAAGTTTTTAATTTCTAAAAGGAATCTTGGTATTCAGGCGGAGCCGGGAACCAGTGTCTAGTTTATCTATAAAATACATATTTATGAGCATTGAATTTACTTATTTGATGCATTTACTGCGTTGATTGCGGTTAGTGGGGGCAAAAGAAGCCCTTTTCTCCACCCTTCCCAGGTCCTTCCTTTATTTCCGCATCCTTGCCTTATTCCATACCCCTAAAAGACAAGTTACTCATTTGACCTTACCTCTGCGCTTATTCATGGGCGGTGGTGATCGCTTACCAGCACAGTTGCCCGATCCAGCATAAAACAATCTATAACGTTAAGAAATATGTAATACTTAATTTTTAGTTTTATAGCATTGAAATGCTTTATAAATTAGAAATTTTGAAAGAATAAAAAAAATTTGACCACGATGCAAATTCTAAGGTGCCCCTTAGGCATATGAAACCGAAAGAGTAGAAGAAATTCGATTACTGTGGCGGGATCACGGGTGGCCGAGAAGCTAGGCGTTGCTACGGTTAGGCAAGAAACGCAGGTTCGAATCCTGCCTCGTGATCAAATTTTTTCAATTCTTTCAAAATTTCTAATATGTAATACTTATTATAACCTTTATCAAGTTTAGATGCATTCATTTCAAATTACATAGCGTAGATTGCATCGAGACACTTAGAAAGCGAGCGAGAAAAATTCACATAAGCGACCCCTTTTCACAGTCGGTTAAGCTAAAGTAAAAACACATTCGGTGATAACGCCCCTAACGAGCGAATCGCATGCCCCATGTGATCGCGGCCTATTCAGTTAAATCCGTAATATTTGTTATGTAATTAAAGCTAACTCGGTTACGCTATCATTTGTTAAAGGTGAAATTACGATTAATGAATAGTGAAATGGGTCAAAATGTTTTGTTAATAGAATGAGCTGTACCTGCGCGTGTGCGGCGGGGCAAATTAGCAAGATTATTGGCGAGGCAATTGTAATTTAAAACATAAGCAGTGGTTGCTCAATGGAGGACTTCGGACTACAAAATCGATGAGTCGGGGTTCGAGACCGGGCGAGCGCGTAGAAAATAAATTGACTTATCAATCTGTACATGTGTATATTATCACCACTGCTCAAACCGGTCACGGAAACATCATGAGGAAACCGGCATGTCCGAGAATTAAAAAGTTCGACGACAAGTCACATCTGACAACCCGCACTTGGCCAGCGTGGTGGATTATGCCTGAACCCTCATAGGAGGCCTGTGTCCCAGCAGTGGGAACATGTATGGGCTGATGATGATGCTGATGATGACGAATTTAAAAAAATATCTCTAAGAGAAAGGTACCACTCCAGTATCTCAAATGGAACCAAATGTCATCAATTGCCTAACAAACACAATATGAATAAAAACGACATACGCTTTATCGAGTAATATAAGCAAAAAAAACAGTCAAATTGAGAACCTTTATTTCTGGTAACGTCGGTTAAGATATTAAATAGAAGATTAAGAGGAAATATGTTGGTATCTATGTGTACTTTTATCAAATTTTTGTCATATTGACACTATTGCGTTTTTATTTTTTAACAAATTTACAGATTTCCAAAATTCCTAATTCAATTGTATGCGTTTTATTCTTAACTCCGTTATTCTATCTGTCTATAGTCTATAATATATTGAAGATGCTTCGCTCTTTATTAAAAATTAATCTATTGGCGCACTAAAAGTCCAAAAAACCTTTAATTGATAGAACGAAAATTGATGAAACGTTAAAAATCATATCACACCCGTACCCCAAATCACTTGCTGTTATTTGTTCCATCAATAACAACATTCCCTTTTATTTATTTTAGTTAAGTTAAATTTATTACAGCTATAACCACTGTCGAATATTTAACATCAAAATAAACAATGCGTTTGTTCGTCTTAATCGATGTATTTACGTTTTCCCTACATAAACACAATTCGTCTCCCGAAATACTTGAATAAATAACTTTAAAAGGCATTTCTTTGTACTGATCGCCTTAACGACTGATTTGTGAAGGGTTTGAAATGTTTTCATAGATTATGATGTAGCAGATACGTCGAATTTTTCAGGTTAGAGATGTTTTTAAATATTTTGTACACTATAGTTTATATAGGATATAATATCTTTAAAGCCATATGGATATCATAGGTATTACATTACATTCACTTTTTTAATTAATGTTTACTTGTTCACTCGTCTTTTTTATTTTGCCGTGTTTAATTTTATAACCAAATAATAAAGATAAAAGATTATCGCATTAATAACATTAATGTACGCAGAGAAAAAAAAAATCATTGAGGGTCAAAGTACTATCTTGTGCTACTATCGATCGAACGATTAGGTATAAAAAAATCTAAAAAAAAAAACATTAATCTGAAAAAAATTAACAAATTAAGTGAAATAACAAAATCCAAATAAAACAAATGTATTTCAAGTGTCATAGCGCCACCAAATAAGATCTTATTCAACGTATGTTGGGAAAGCTACTAGGGCTGGTTTCTACCCTAAAAAAGTTACAAAAAGTAAACAACATGACATTTATTATAACATACTTTGTAATTTAGCGAATACATTTTTTTATTATATTTCTTAAATCCGCATCTGTCACTTAATCTATGACCCTTTTAGCTTATTTATAGGAGGAATGTAAACGTGCAGGATTATTATTGGCACGCTCCATCGCGTGCTGAGCTTGGCCTTGAGGACATATGAACTTACATCTATTATCGATGCTTTACTATGGACTTCGGAGGTAGGAAATTGATTCTGACGTGTCTGTTTACTAATGTATCTATAGTTTCATGTATTATTATATTTTACATGAGAATTTCGATAAAGGTTATTTTTATTTTTTATGTAGTGGTAGCGTTGTAGCCGTACAATGAAAAAGTCCTGGATTCCATACTTATGAAGATAAAGATATATTTTATAAAGTGTTACAAGGTTGAATAGAAAATTTTAAAAGTAAAATCTCATTACCTTTATTTTATTTCGTATTATTTCAATTTAAGGTTATAATTATACAATATATAATGAAATCATGCTTTTATTATATTTGAACTCATGTTAATATAACAAAATATCGTTGGAAATATGCAACATTCTTCCGCCATTGTTTTCCAAGTTTCATGAAAATTTAAGATTTCCAAACGGACTCGTTCTCATAAACCAGCCAAAATATAAAAGCATACTAAATCATCAGCATAAATATATCTCACAAACATTGTAAAGTAACATTATAAGGTTATTATTGTGTTTAAGCTTTGTATGCAAAAAGTCCCACCTGTTCTCAGCGTTACAAAAAACTACAATAGCCCAAACAACTTTTAACCTTGCCACTACATTTTGAGGTCCAAAATTGCATGCACCGATTTTTCTATTGAAATACACGGGCACACACAGCAGGTTTAAGAACAAATAAATGTAACAGGTATTTTGGTTCCTATCGCTCAGGAATTTGAGGCTACAATTCCGTGGAAGGCTGACCGTTTAGATGGAGACATAAGGCTTGAATTCCTATATTCTGTTTATTTGCTTATGACAATATTCTCATAACTTCTGCCCCAGTTATGTTCGTGCAGCACGTATGTTCATTTCCATGATATAAATGTTAGTTGGAAAACTTATTTTGTACGAAGTTTTGTATTGAAGTCTTTTTTATAGCAGGCTTTTTACATTGTCCTCAGAGTATTTATTCTGGTTCAAAGGTTGGTAAAAACTAGGACATATCCGATTACTTCTATTGTGAAATACTGTTGAGTTTTGGGAAAGGGACTTGTGTTTCGGATCAAGATATTTCAATTGAGTCAACACAATGTGTAAGAATAGGAATCAATTGGACAATATTCATGTTCTCTGTTAGAAATGTTTGTTAAATAGCCGATTTAATGAAACACTTTCTTACTTTGCTCATAGATTTATTTATTTTATAAATGTGTAATTATATTTGTCAAATAAATATTTTGATTAGTGGCAAAAGTGACATATCAAAAAAAAGAAAAAAGAAAAGGAAATTTCTTTCCTTTTATCTATATTTATCAACATAAATCGAAATCTAAATTAATCTTTATAAGTATGGAATCCAGAACTTTTTCATTGTACAGCTACCACTAAAGAAAATAATACAAAATCTTTTATTGAAACATATTTTAGAAATTATATAAACATTAATAAAATATGAATATGGATACGATAATGTCATAAATCACACCAACAAACTGAGCACCACAGTCGCATTTAATGTATTAACATTAATTTCTTGTTAATTAGACACGAAGGAAGCAACTGCAGTATCATTCATAAATTAAATTTGACGTAAGAGTTTCCAAACTTCATACAACGTCATCTGGCATCACTCCAGGTGAAGTTGCTAATTGAAAGTTTGGGAAACAGGAATTGTTGTAGACCTGATTTATGCCATCTAACTTTATCTAATTTTCATCGATGCTGTTAGGATTATAGCAATTGATTCCATTAATTAGTGCTTATCGGATGGCCTAGTTTTTGGAGACAAAAGCTTCTGTGTAGTCATTCGCGTCCGGGGAATAATACAAGTAATTGTTTTGTTCGATAAAAGAGGATTTTCCACACAAAGACCGCGCTTGGTTGTTTTTTATTCAATACATGAACTCGAGAACTGTTTTAAATCTCAATTCAATAAGCATTTAGCTTTATTTATGTTTACCTATCTCAAACAAGTTATTTGTAATTAAAAAATATGTATATTGCCCAGAAACAAATTAATCACGGACCTTCATCTTATATTTCTTAACATGGGAAAAAATTTGAAAAAAATCTGATAACAGTACAAAATCGGGACCGAT
This sequence comes from Zerene cesonia, assembly GCF_012273895.1. Lineage (NCBI taxonomy): Eukaryota > Metazoa > Arthropoda > Insecta > Lepidoptera > Pieridae > Zerene > Zerene cesonia. Next base: position 928,605 of record NC_052109.1, read on the forward strand.
TATATACTTAATTCATTGTATATATGAAAAGAAAATCAATAAGATTGATAAAAACAGTTAAAAGATACCCTTAACAAATAAAAGTTAATTTTGTTTTCAATTGATATCAAGAATCAACTATTAACTTAAGTTTAAGCACAATTTAATGCAGTATGTCATGCGTTATGTTGCAGTATGTCTCTTGTAGGCAAGCTACTATGTAATATTTAATAGTATAACATAAGTTAAGTAGGGTTACTTAATTAGGTTAATTTCATTTAAATCTTAACTTGATCTAAATAGGTTGATAACAAAAAAATGTAAAACAAAATTATGACATATATTCGTATACCTTTAGTAGGTATGGCTTGCAATTATAACTAATGCCTCGCCCCGAATGGTTCAGACGAAAAATAATCATACAAATGTACATGGGGCAACATTAGGACCATTGAAAATATATTATGAACTGTTTGAAGATGAAACTTATTGCTTGTCTTTAAGTGAACAATTCAGGAGTACATATAAATAATTAAAAATGAAATTTTTTTCAATTTTTCTAATTAAACACTGCAATTATAATTTGATCATTCATATATGCAATAGCGTGGCATTAACAAACATATTCAATATATACGTCATGTAGAATATCATACTGTTTTTAAGGCAAAAGTAATTACAAAATGGTTAATGGTAAAACAATCCAGTACAATAAATCTTATGAAATAATAAATTTATATCCTTTACAAAGTCATAATAACATCTATAATAAGTCTAAGTAAACACATGTGTGTGTACTTAGACTTAGAGTTCTTTCACTTTTGAGTTTGTACTGAAACTTTGTTAAGACTCACCTCTACATGTTTAATGCCTCTCCAATTAAATTTGTTTCTATAAACTTATAAGTAGGATAATATAACAAAAATATCCAATTAAACGATTAGTTAAAAGCGTCGGAAAACAATTTATTTTTCAACATATAATTTAAATTGTGTTGTTTTGACGAGATAACTGTCATTTTCCATTGAAATCATTCTTAAGCCGCAATTTAATGGGATCCTCTCTAAATCCCTATCACGGGGATTAATTTTGCATCGAGGGCCGTTCTCTGTTTATAAATTTAATTTATGTTTGATATTTTATTAGGATTACAATAATTATACATAAGATGTTATAATATTATGGTGTAAAATTCGTGACATTTGTGCTATCGAAAACTGATATTAGCCCGATACATCCTACTATTAATCCTATTAATATTATAAATGCGAAAGTTTGTAAGGATGTGTGTGTGTTTGTTGCTCTTTCACGCAAAAACTACTGAACCGATTGCAATGAAATTTGGTACGTAGGCAGCTGGACAACTGGAATAACCTATAGGTAACTTTTTATCCCGCTATTCCTACGGGATACGGGCTTAGGCGGGTGAAACCGCAGGGCGTAGCTTGTAACTAATATATTGACTATTTATCAGAATAGTTGTGTATAGTGGTAATTGGAAACAACTTCTAAATAAATAAATTATATAGTAAACTTTTTCTGTTAATATTGGAGTCGAGCACACTCTGACATGAACTGGGCCAGCTCTCATTGGGGAAAGTGGGGAATCTACTGAAAATTGGCACTAAGTAGAAGCGTGTAAATGCTACTGTCTTGTGTGATAAACAAACAAGATAAAATATTATCCTGCTGTATACTATTACAAATATGAATGTATTTCATATTCACAGTGTATTACTCAATCGGTTTAGTTCGCAAGAAATCAAATAATGTTGTTACAATCTACGTCTTAAAATCTAGACCCACAGATTAACGTTCTTTCTAACCCTATTAAGAGTAGAAAATAGTCACGAAACGGTCAATACAACTGGATTCATGGAATTTTATTTACATACACCATCTGGAAGCAACATGCTCAGTTTCGGTGAAATAAATCATGCGTACTAGGAAACGGTGCAATAAAAATTATTACGCACTCATTAAACCACAGCGAACGCAGCTTTCTCACAAACTTTACATTTTATTTTTAATCTGTCGTTTCGCTTTTTAATCTGTCCTCGTTTTGTTCTTTATAATCTGTGACAATTGACGTTCCATTACGATCGAGATGCTTTGATGCCGCGCAGATGTTTTGAGTGTATGTCATAATATTGACTTTTTATTTTTTATTCAAGAGAGCATTTATGATTCAGAGATTTATCAATTCTCATTTTATTTTTGTTTAAGGGTCTGTATTTACAGTGAGGTTTAAGAGTTGACGTTGTTTTAGGAATACTGAGGTCGATATATTATACCAATACCACATTTGAGTCCACTTGAAATTATTTGTAGTAAGCTTTTACTTCTTTCAAGATAATCATGTTTTAGCAGGAGATGGGACAAAATGGCAATTACTCTTCATTCTTAAAACCCGTTGCGGCAAACCATTTGTCAAGTCGTATTCGAGTTTGATTTGCTTTCATTGTGTGTGTGGCGGACAAACTAGCAAGGTCGTTCTCACACAGTTCACACAGCAACAGTTATCCAGGTTGTGTGATGTGAGTGAAAAATGAGAAACTTAACCTCTTTATAATATTGTTATAAATCTATATTGGTTAAGATTATAAATATGCGTATAAGTTGTTCTTATAAAATGGTTTGTAACTTTTTTCGCCACCAACTTATCTTTAAATTGACGAATAATTAAACCAACGGCGACGTTTTTGCCTACATCAAATTCTCTCTTTTATTGCTTGCAAATAATCTTACAAAATTTTAATTGTATATAGAGAAAGTTATTAAAATTGATGCCCGGAATTTTATCTAAAGATCACGATGAAGCGACGTGGACGACAAATTTTCAGAGATAAGTTGGCGCTGTAGCTTAGTGCTGATTGGCACAGACTATATTTTGTAAGGTAACATCCCAAGAGCGGAGCTTGGGTGGCCTGCACATAAAAGAACGTTAAATTTACCAAAATAGAAATAACTCGCCAAAATGTAACATCATTTAAATTGCCAGCAACGAAACATCGAATAGGCGTAACAGTGTAATATTTTGCAACAAATTTCTTCGAGCACTTTTATCTTCCGGCGTACAGTGTTTTAGTCATACAAAATATGTTAAGTCGTTGTTTTAATACATGGAATTAAATTATATTTCTTATAGTAATGGTGGTAATATTAGGTTAAGAATATTATTTTCTTGTGTTTGATTTTACGCGAGTATTATACATTTAGAAATTAAAAACATTTTTAACGCGATTTATTCATTATATTATTAACCCGACGTTTCGAACACTTAACAGCGAGCGTGGTCACGGGGAGTCTCCCCGTTTAAATCCGTTAAAAAGTTTTTAATTTCTAAAGGTTAAGAATATGTTTTCTTCTTTTTTTTCTGTAGTGGCAACTCTTCGATATCACTTCTTCACAAGATGGATCCTGCCAGTATCAAGTTTTGATCAGAGACTGTAATAAGAGAAAAACAAGTTTTAACTCTTTATCATTTTAGTTAATACTTGTATTACGCTTACTCTGAGCTGAGGAAAAATTTGGAATGGCTATTGTGATAATGATCGCCTCCTTGGGATAGAGGTTAATGCGTGAGCGTAGAAACCTTTGATTCCCGGTGGGGACTCACAATAGTAGTTCTGTATCATATATTTTTCAAGATGTAATAAGCATATCACACGCTTCCAACTTCGATACTATTATGGAAAGTAATTAATAGTACGGATAGTAAAGATGAATTGATTACTTTAATATCGAGTTAATGATTTTCTGTCTGTATACATCTAATTTCACAGGCATATCCAGGTTTTCACGCAGGCACCCAAATCCACTACATAAATATTCAGCCCTGTGCTCCCGGACCTAACTCCATCTGAACTCAATTTGTTAGTAATTGAGAAGTTTCCAATCTGTTGTGCATGTTACAGATGCAGTTAAATTTAATACCTTGTAATGGAAGAAAGTAATTTCAGTCGAGTTTGCGTTTAACTGTATATATTGTTTAAACGTTGGTGCCTTTAGAGCGAAATAATCCTGATATTGAAAAAACCGAAATCAATGGAGTAATAAAGCGTTATTCACTTTTATCGTTTACTAGCTGTCCCGGCGAACTTCGCAACGCCATAGAATATTGTTTTAAATATTTTCCCTATCGTTCTCACCTTTTAATCCTTCCTTAGACCTCCACGGACATATAAAGACCAAAATAAGATAAATCCGTTCAGCCGTTCTCGACTTTTAGCGAGACTAACGAACAGCAATTGATTTTTATATATAAGATTATCAACCGATTTCAAGAAAGAAGGTTCTCATCTCAACTATATTTTTCATAAAATTTGTATCTGCTTTGTCGTAACTTTCTTCATCGTTCTTTCTGGGTGGACGGATTTTGAAATTATCTTTTTATTTGAAAGTTGTTGCTTTCCGTGTAATCCATTAAAATTTAGCCTTGTTCTCACTATTACTACTATCTATGGCCATACAATAGTATCATAATATGCGGAGCATTTTACAGTGAGTGGAATTATAATGAACCTTGCACTGATAACGACTTGTAATTTTTGGCTTTTGCGTAGAAAAACATACATACTCTTCTGAAATAAGAATCACGCATCTAGAAGATTTCATAAACTTACAATGCAAACGCAACAGAAAACTATGCAATTGGTAATGTTACGAAACACACATCAAATTGATGGACTCCTTTTTTGAAGTCGGTTAATAATCCACTATTAGATTCCATTTCTAGAGAAAATAAAATATGTATGTGACCCTTACCCTTCAAAAAGCTTGGCTATTTATTACAACTAATATATTCGACTGAGGAAAGTAAAATGAACCGCTTCCTTGTCATATAAAAAGATTAAAAAAAAGGATAACATGTATCTACTAAAAACAACAACAGTTTGTTGAATTAAGAGAAACTGTAAGCCTAAATTCTTAGGTACACGCGATAAACACTTAGTTATCAAAATAAATCCCCTAAGATATTAGTTACAATTCGGCCCAAAGCAATAAATGCAATACTTCCAAATAATACTAAAGACTGAACACACGTTCAGAGCACTTTTATAATTATAAGGCCAATTGCTCACTACAGCCAGGGGAATTTATTGGCAAAGTTCCTCGCTCGTTACGGATGTGAATCTAGCTTTAGATTGCCAGTTCTAGATTCTTAATCTGTACTCGTAAAATATTTCAACTAAATTATTCAACAACATTATTTTTCTTTTAGATTTGTATTTTTCTTTTTCATGTGCTCATATTAGCTTCACCTGTATGTTTGAATGCTACCATTCTTTCGTCATTCCTTTTCTTATCGCTTCCTTCTTAAAAGCGAGCAGCGCATTCGCAGAGGCTTTCCTCTCCGAATGTAAGAGGCGATGGTGATCGCTTACCATCAGGCAAAGCACCAGCTCAACTGCCCGCTGAAGGCATAAAAAAACGAAAAATTTAGTTGATTCTGTCATTTTATAGCGAGTTTTTACGATTTCTTCTTGAAGTTTGTTTATTTTACATTTGATGAAGTTTTTTGCATCCTAATTGTAACATTTGTTATAGTTTGGATGCTGTTCTCATAATATTCATGCAATTTTAAGATATCTAGAAAGTAACAAATAATCCCTTCGTTTATATTGAAAAATATGAAAACCATATTAGAATATTCATCTCTAACAACTGAAAAAAACACCTCTTCTAACAAATGAAATATGCATTAATTCGTATAACTAGACTAAATTATAATGTAAGTATGTGAAGTAAAATTGATCAAATACAACATACATTAATTCAGCTGGAATTATTTGACAGAAAACATTGAACTCTGCTCCTGACAGCTCACAAACTTTTGGCACAAATCGTTGTATAGAAAATTTTGTTTTGTAACAGTTATTTCTGTTTAAGGCTTATTAAAAATTGCTTGCTTTTAGCTATAATTTAGGTGTAATAAACAGTCTTGGATACCTTTTAAGAAGTAATAAAAGTGATTAGTCTTTACCCAGCTTTTTCGTTATCTTATTATTTTCAACGACTCATACTTTGTATAGCAGATGTATTTCAATCGCTAAATATAAAATAAAAATATTCGTACACATGTAACAATGTAATATTATATTCTATAACAACAATATTAATGTGGATGACAAATTAATTATATAATGTCATTACTAATATACACATAATTTACAATATCATCATAATAGATCCCATTTGCATTCATAAACACTTCAGTTATCATTACCGCAATCAAATAAAATACTAGTTGTGTCCCGCGGTTTCAACCATATCGTTCATGGTGTTGATACCCCATAGCCTTACTTCATTATTGGACCATCTAAGATAGAAACAATTTTTCAAATCATACTACTTGTTCCGGAGACTCACTTTTTTTCCTCACCCTTCCCAGTCCAGTCCTTCTTCGAACCGTCCATCCTTTTCTGATTCCTCACCCCCAAAAGCGGGCATTGCATTCACAAAGGCAACTCGCTCACCATCAGGCGAACCACCAGCTCAGTCGCCCGCTATGAGATAAAAAGGTCAAAACGTGTTAAACTAACTCTTCAGCTATATATTAATATTAAATAAATATAGCATTTATTAACCAAATCTAAATTACCTGACCTAATATATGCAACAACGTATAAAGTTCGGCGAAGGTTCATAAGAATATATACCTTCAATATGATATTTTTCTTGTAAGTTTTGCCTGAATGAAGCATGGAAAAACTTTGTTTTTCATTGGATTCAAGCAGGTTATATCAACAAGCTCTAAATACATATACGTAGCACATTTATTGGAAGACAAATAAACGTGATTTATCAAATTCCATCGTATTTTCACTTATCTCTTCAGTAAATAGTAGACAATAAAATTGAAGTATCATAAAGCATATTAACTTTATGCTATCATAAACGTGAAGCGTTTACAAAAATCGCCGAGTAGGCTCTAATAAAAACATAAGGTCCATAACCTTAGCCGATTGAGCGCATGTGGGTTCCGCAGGACTAAGTTTCACAAGTTTATTGTAAACCGTTAAATTTTACAGCCTCGCATAAGCTGAGTGCTTCGTCAAAGATTAGGGGTCAGATGTGACACAGAGGTATTTATAAAAGTCTTTTTTTCTCGAATTGCTACACATTTGTACTGATGGCTGCATTTGTTTAAGCATAGTACGTTAACTAGTTTATTACGCCAAAAAGTTAACAGTTCAGTAAAGCAACACAGGTAATCCTAGTTCGAGGTTCAATGCTGCAGCTGTATGTTTTGTATTTTTTGGGCAAATAAACATATTTTAATTATTATTGTTTATTTATTTAAAACAAAATTTGAAAAACTGATTTTCAGTGGCCCATCGTTTCCCGTATTAGAAATAAAGAAGCATTATTATTTGATACTATCTGCCCGAGATAATATAGCCCTATAGCCCTCTGGTTAATAAGGAGGAGGCCAGGGCTTTGCGCTCATATTATGATCTATATTATTTCATAATTTTTTCACATCGCCCCTTCATTATTTCTCCCCGAATATAAAACTCATTGGCACATCTGTGCGTCACCATGCTCTTTGACCCGCTGACCACGAGGCAGAATTTTACGTCGCCTGCCATTTTCTCTTTTTATCCGCGAAGTTGGTAACACCGCGTCACATGTCTCCATACACACAACAGTTGCACGATCGAAGTTTAAATTAAGCTTCACATTTAAGTATTCAATATGGGAGTTTATTTTCTTATAGAGTATTTATCAGATTTCTAGTAGTTACTGGAAAAGTCTGGTTGCAAAAGTTTACCTTAAACAAGCGAATGTTCTTGAATTTCCCACGTTTTCCAGTTCCTAGAAATGTCTAGAACAAACCTATCATAGGACCAAATGGGAGGATTTGGATACAAATTTCACTATTTAACGGTATATAATTTATCGAAAATTATTTGTAAGCTGTATGTTACTGATCACAATTTGACTTGTAATAATATATAGGTGTAACTTTGATTACACTCTAACTGTGACATAGACCATTTAACGTTGATTACACTCTGACATACTATATGTAGAGTTATACACGTTTTAAAATAGTTTCGATAAATATTATTCTCAGTGACAGAAGTGGTCTAACTTTACTATAAAAGAGCAACTACAGAGTTTCTTGCCGGTTCTTCTCTGTAGGAACTGCCTTCCGAACCGGTGGTAAATGTTATAACTGTGTAATGTTATGACGATTCAAAAGTGCTTCTATAAGAAGTCTAGTTCAATGAATAAATGTTTGAGTTTAAGTTTAACAAAAAACAGTCTCGAAGGACCAATTTAAAGTTTCGATAGTTGGGTATGACCTTTGTCTGTCCCGCAATATTCCATACCAGTTTCTTGTCAAGGTTGTCAATTTATATAGCAAGTACACAACCAAATGTGCAAAGTAGGACAGGAATTAAAATACACAACCACAATCGCCTCAAAACATACTGGGTAATAAATGTATTCATAACACAGTCTTAATTACAGACCTATTAAAGACATCTGACAATGCAGTAATATGGGCACACGTGTACACCATTACATTACGTCATACTATAAAATTCAATTACTACGTTATGGTATAAATTTGTAGGGCATTTATTCTGTACATTAATATTGGGTTTACCGATATGTGAATGAATGAGCTATGCGTATATTATGGTATTTACTTATGGATTTTGCTATGTATATTTATCTGGTATAAATATAAAAATTTCAACATTATATTAAATTATTATTAAGTTCCAACTTAAGACAGTGCTGTGATAAGTTATAAACTGACTTAAATCTATGGAAATTATGTATTCGAGTCTTCATCTTTCCTCATAATTTTTAAAGATGAGAATTTTTTACAATCCGTATCAATGCCTAGCTACCCGAGATCCCACCTCAGTAATCGAATTTTTTCTACTCTTTCGAATTCATATGCCTATAGGACACCACCACACCCCACACCATCTATTCAGATGATTTGCAACCATCTCAACCAATTTGAAACATTATATCCTCCTAAATTATGTTACAAATTCGTTTCTAAATTTTTTACATGTTTGTACGTATTCACTTTAATATATTGGTAGCATATTTTTGATGATCCCGCCACAGTAATCGAAGTTCTTCTATTCTTTCGTTTTTATGTGCCTAAGAGACACCCCACACCATCTATTGAGATGATTAAGAACCATCAAACCAATACGAAACATTATTTCAATGATTACAATGTTGTATCGATAGAACGCGGCCTTAGTTAAATTTAATTTTTAGTTTTTGTAATAATGCATTATAAATGAGAAATTTTGAAATTCTTACTATAGATATTTCAACTTTAAATTCACACAGCAACAATGTACAGTCTACACCCTTAAATCTAGCCCACTTCGTAAAACAAGTCTGACGTGTAATATTTGTATACAATTTCTAAATATTCTTCAACTAATTCCGCCCAAGGCGCGGTCTGAACATTCTCAGAACTAAAATATTTTCGCAACGTCTTATGAAACGTATGTATAACACATGAGCCTGAAGCGTACGTAACAATTATAAACTTTTTGAACTCACTTCACGTTTAGTTAGATCTCAAGGGTGAATATTAGGATGCCTATACAACTCGCTAAAGCTTCGAAAATTAAATGGAATATGAAAAGAGGAATGGAGAAATAATGATACATATGATATTGTATGGAGTTTTCTATTTTATTTGATTATTATTTTGAAGCAAATATACTTTATATTTGTAAATAATCTACACACTAATCTTTAAGATTAAAGGGCTTTGGTTAGCATGGTTAATAATAGTTTAAAGTTTAAGTTATAAGCTAACTGACATACTTTAGGTTTAGGTTATTTTCATTATTACTAATGACAAAATTTTATCAGAAAAGATTGGGTTTAAGGTTAAAATAGTAGTTTCATCATCATCATCATCTGCAGTGGACGACTTCTATTTAAATATATTTTGATAAAGTAAGATAAAATTAGCTTAGTTAGTAATGTCTTACTATTGCTCACAACAAAAAATTACAATCAGCAAAGCATTTTCCACCTTCAAACACATGTAATTCAACTGAGCCTGTACCAGTGCTTTACAACATCACATCATAACATATCTAAAGCAATTTCTACAATCGTCACGAAACTGGTACAATATTATCAGCTCATGCCATACATTAAACGTCTCATTTAAAACGTTACGAACGTTCAAACATTAAGAACTTTCGCGTCAAGTTTGATAATCAAGCCTCGATGTCAATGGGATGAAACAGTGATTTTATCCTGCCTTAAAAGTGCAAATTTCACAAAGGCATTGTGAGCGGGTGTGACTACGTGTTACGAGTTCTTGTGAGAGACGAGTTGCTAGCGTTGTTGCTATGCTTGCTTATGAATGCTATTTCAATGGAAATCAATGGATTTGCATGATTTGGTTTGGTATTTAGTAAGAGGCTCAATACTGAAAATATTGTACGATTTGAAGCTGTTTTGTGGACACGCTTTTATGAGCTATATTTTATTTTTATTATTTTTGTACATAACCGACTCCTTTAAACTTGATTTTGACCCCACTTTAAATGAATCAATTTTTTACACTTATCAACAATAATGATAAGCAATAATGAAATAAGTTTAGATTATCATCCTGATTAGGACCGCCAGCATTAAATTATTTTCTTTGAATCAATCATTCAAGCGTACTATTAGTTTTTATTTTAGTTTAGTTTGTTTTCATATTAGCTTTAAAAATACACTAATTAAACACTACATAAATTTCACTACGATTTGTGGATTCTACACAGACACACATTTTTTATAAGTTGCGTCATACGTGTTCAGAGAATCAAACCATTATTTTAAAGAAGTTGCTCGAATTTCCGACGTGACTGCTCCCACTACATCAGCATAGCCTAGAATAATAAATAATCTAGGCTTAAAACGTACAGAAAGCAGATTATCAATGCGCAAACGCTAAGCACTGCTCGGGAAGCTCCAAGTTGGGTTTGATCGTTAAATTTTACAACTTTCAAAACGTATGAAACCTCTAAATTTATATCTCACTCGGCTTGTACGACGGTCATATAGTGTATATAGATTATATATTAAAGTAAACTTTACCTACATTTGCGAGATATTTTATAAGATAAGAAATATTTTAATTTTTCAAACTGACTTCTACAAATAAATATTTGCAATTGAACTATATACATTTTGTTTTATTGCAGAACTTTCGACTGGGTGAACCAGTTTCGATGATCCTTCATTTAAAAGCTAATACATCTCATATCTCATTAAAGTTTAATTTCTCTAATTAAGTGACAAGATTTAGAACTGTAAACGAAATAGATACCAATGGACTTTTTACTTAATCTTTAATGATAGTTTAAAAGATGATTCATAAAAAATAAAATGAAAAAAATTTAGGTTTTATTGATAACTACTGATAAAATATCACAATGAAATTAGTAATAGCTAGATAGTGCTTACCTAATGCTTATAGTAATCATATAATAAAAGGTTCATTATTATTCAATGCATGTGTAACAAAAAAAGCAAAATATCTTAACAATACGTTTAATTATTATTATAATATAAACATGAAATACCATACTACGTTCTTAGATGTTAGGCGTCATCCAAGTATTCTAACCAGCCAAAATCGATATCGTGTCTATCAAATACTATTTTTTACGTAAACAAGCGGTAAAATAAAAACAATTCCCAAAAGCTTTAAAATTCCCCTGGAATAAAGTCACTATATTGTTTTTCCTGGTACAGCATGACATAATACCCGACTGCCGCGATAATTTTCACTCAGTATTTTTGAATTCTTAAAATACTCCCAGAGCAATCATAGCGTCATAACGAAAATATGGAAAGAGCATATTAAGTGTCATTCAGCGAACAAGACGCAACAAAAAACTCCATCATCTTATTTATTCATATTTCGCGCGAATATAACTCCTATGTCGTCGTGTTAAGAGCTCATCGGAATTAAAAGACATCTCTGCTTCACAAACATAATTTCGTTATTAGTAGTTTCAATTTTGAACCCTATATCCGTGGCGTAGGGAATGTTTTAGGCGCAAGTTTATTTGTTGCAAAATGTATAAAGATGAATGATCTTACTCGCTAGGTGGTCCCTGACAGACAGATGCTCCTTTAAACCATACATCACAGTTTGCGTATTTTTCCTCTTTTTAGATTTTCAGCAACTGGCGTTTATTAAATATACGCTGGAATGCGAAAGGATGGAACTGTTTAGTTTCTGACTCTTTATTGTTCTAGCGCTTAATGTTTTGAATTCAGACTGAATATTAAAATTAAATTAAGTTTATGCATAGACAGAATAATAGCGTTAGACTTGGTGAAAGCTACTTCGTGAATTAGGTCAAGCTCGCAGCTAAATCTACGACTTAAAACCTTCGCAAAACGTTCCGTTAACGTCATGTACTACTGATTACGTCATTGGTATTTCAAATTAATGAATTAATCATTTTATCTTAATCGTTTTATTTTTATAACTAAGAATTATTGGCATATTTACACTATATATACTAATTAATCAAGGAGGTAATATGCTCAATAGCTGAAAAAGTGTGGAAGGCTTTTAACAATTTGACAATCTACTAGCTGATCTGACGAACTTCATCATCATCATCATTAGTCCATACCGACACTGCTGGGACACGGGCCTCCTATGAGGATTTAGGCCATAATCCAGCATGCTGGCAAGTGTGGTGTGGCAGATGTCACATGTCGTCGAACTTTTAATTCTTGGACATGCCCGTTTTCACACAATGTTTTCCTGCACCGCGTTGAGCAGTAATGATGTTATCCACAAGCGTAGATAAATTTAAAAATCAATTTATTTCCAGCACGCTCGCCTGGTCTCGAATCCCTGACTTATCGATTAGAAGTCCGAGGTCCTCACCACTGAACCACCACTGCTATTTAATTCAGCTCATACAAGCCCGAGTATATTAAAACGCTGGTATAAAATTTCAAAAACATCCACGCCGAAGGTCATATCCAAATATTGAAGTTTTGTTCCTCAGAGCGTATCGCAAGGTTCCCAGAAGGGCTGTTTAGATAATGGAAACCCATATATTGCGGCTTAATAGACCAATATCTTGTTGCTGTTAAGGGCTCAGTATAAAACTGATGTGATCAAATATCAGCGCCAACAAATTTGTCTGCTGTATCCCTTTCGGAGTTTCTTGGGTGTTAAGACACTTTATAACCTGCTAAATTATCTGGACAGATGTGTTAAAACATGGGCTTCATCAATATATATGATGGTGCTCATATAATTTGTAAACCAAATATGTTAATACATGTATGTGTTTTATCTAAATTGAATTAATGATGGTTTAATTTAAATCAATTAAAGTAATAAACATTAACGATCAATCGGTCCTGTAGTTCCATGTGTCCTTGTATTTTGTTTTATAGTTATCTATTTTTTAGCTAGCGCAATTGTTTCCGAGATCAGCTATAAAAAACCAATAGACATGTCATGATAGACGATGTTTTGTTTGTACCAGAACATTCTTTCATATGCTTTACAGCTGATATTTTAGTATAAGAAACACACACTGTAGTCCAAATACTAAACGAAACTAAAACGAAGTACCTATCAATCAAGTGTCACTTTTCAGATTTTATCACCTACAAGTAACAAGGTTGAAACAAACAGAGTTATGGATAACTAGACGCTAGTCCCGGTTCCGCCCGGATATCAAGATTCCTGTTATATCCCAAGGGAGCCTTATTAGGGATAAATGTATCCTATCACCCAAGTCAGCTCATCCCTGTCTGTATACCAAATTTTATAAAAATCCGTTCAGTAGTTCCAGCGTGATTGACGGACAAACAACCAAACAAACAAACTTTCACATTTGTTATATTAGTGTGAAGTTTGATTATGTAAGACGTTTGTGTAGCGATGAGAAAGTCAGATGGGCCCACACAACGTCTCGGTTGACAACTGTATTAGCTGGTCTGATTACACCGTGACATAACGGGCGTTTAAATTTGACCAAATTTAACTGACAAAAATATATGTGAGCATATAATTTTGAATCTTTTCATTTTTGCCTAAAATGTAGGAGTTTATGAATGTTTAAATTAGTTTTTTCTGCATTGACTTCAACTTCATGATCGTAAAATAGGTAGGCAGGTAAACTTAATATCTATTAAGGTAGGTCTTTCTAAAAGGTAACTCATTTGAACTTACCGCATTATAATTTTGAATGTGAATGATATAAAATAACGCTGTTCATATGTGTAAACCGCTTAACCTCAGGAAGACCATCTCCTTTGCTTGCTCTTCTGTAAACTAATAAAGTATGTAGATAATGACTCTATGACTTTAATGATTATAATACTTTGATAAATGCTATTGCTAACTTTACTTAAGAAGCAATAAATTTGATAATGTTTTTTTAAATATACAAATATACATACTAGCGGTCCAGCGTGGCTTCGCTGGGAATACATGTATAGCTGTTAGCATTCGGCGAACCTAGGGAAACTATTTTTGAGAAGAAATAAGTCCAGTTGTTACTGAGATCAACGTGTTCAAACAAACAGATTCTTCAGCTTTGTATTATTTGTAGAGAGAGAAATTTGATAAGTTATTAATGCGTATAATTACCAATTATGACGTTTGTAATTAATAACAAATTGTATTTATTGTTTGCATGAACTTAATTAAATTCGACATTCTATTAATGTTATATACCTGCGAATTTAGCAGCAGTTTAATTTAATTTGATTTAATTTAATTGTATGATGTGTTTAAGCTTCCTAGTCATCTATGAAGTACAATTAAAATTTATTTAATTGATTTACTTGGTAAACTTAATTTCTCGTTTAAAGGAATCAACCAAAAACTTATTATTATATTTTTTGTATGCCTCCTTCACTGAACATATAATTTAATGCACGATAAAGAAACGATGGATTAAAAATGTTGTAAGAATTTTCTGTTTGCTTCTGGTTATATTCAAAACGATTTTACTAATTATATTAGAATTTTCGATTTAATAACACTTAAATTATGTACAAACATATATTTCTTTAATGAAAATCACATAACACATTCGTACGTTTGAAACACACGCGGTTATGATCGAATATCGACCACTGTGCGACCACCAGTGTACCGTAAGACTTTTAATCATAACATCTTATTCCTAATTACTACACCAATAATCCGAGATAAAGAAGCTTCCAACTACATTAAAACAAGGCGTTTAAACCGATCCACTAGAAGTTTAGCTACAAAATTCGAACTAATCGATCAAGACACGAACTTGCAGCATCTTACATACGTCGCAGTGATTAAACTACGATTAATCCAAGCGTGGCTCGCGCCAACGGCCCTCAGTTACAATTTATCTTCGCGTACGCTTGAGTTTGACGCACGAAACAAAGGCGACCATTTGTTATGCTAAGTTGCTGTGACGCTGACGGTTTAAAACTCACTATGTACTAATTGAGTGGTTCATCGACCGACGGCCCGTATTGCCTCGATCTGGATTGCCTTTAAGGAAAGGCTACGGGTATTTTCTCCATACAAACGCTGTCGTCTGTTACCTCACTGGTAACTAATCATAAAGAAATGATTTTTTATAAAGAAAATAGCAATTATTACAAGCAATTATATACAAGCTATTCCTTGCCTGCATGTTCTCCTTTTTTACGATACTTTATTTTTATCGTGATCGACTGTTCTTTTCAGGCATTATTAAAATCTGAGTATTTTGATGATTTGCGTCCTGATTTGCGTTGGACAGTGATGTTTATTGTAATTGAATATGTATTTGAATATTTTCTTGTGTTTGATTTTACGCGAGTATTATACGTTTAGAAATTAAAGACTTTATAACGGATGTTAAACACGATTTATTCATTATATTATTTACTCGACGTTTCAAAACACAACAGCGAGCATGATTACGGGGAGACTCACGGTGTCTCCTCTTCTTTCTTTCAGTCTTTAATTGCTAAATTGAATATGTATTTATCGAAAGAAGTGTAGTACGCAGTTGAATTGGCGTATAAGCTTCAAATTCGATATTTTTAAATATTTTCAACACAGGTTCAGGCTTTAGCTTGCAAGAGAAGCTTGTAAGAGAAGCTTGCAAGAGTTCATTGAAAGGTTAACGTCCCTAAAAAGTAATTATATATCAAGATTTTCGGATGTAAGGTTTTCTTATAAAAACATGTATTTTTAGACAACGAAGATACCCAAATATTGAGGATAAGGAAAATTCTTTGCTATTTTTTGTCATCTCGCCAGCGTCGTACGTCGTGCGTATATCTACATATCACATTTCAAATCGACTAAACGGTTTCCTCTATTTGTGTTACTGCTGTTCTTCAAGTCAAGTCACATCTTTGAAACTTCTATGTTGAAATTGGCGAAAACACTTACGTAAACAAAGCAAACAGCAAAGCATTTTTTATAAATTCTTTTTTCCGAAAAGAGAATTATAAATTCTTTATAAATTCGAGAATTATATTTTATGCTTACTTACTTCAGTTTATTCATTTATCAGACTGACAGAACAGTCGCAGTTATTAACGCTATCTGTTCAATAAGTTTCATATATCATATGGTAAGCGACCACAACCGCCCGTGGAACTCCGTCTGTTTGTTCTCAAATACACGCAGCTATCAAGACAGTTCCTATTTATGTTTGGTGTAAGAAGTAGTCGTCTAAAGTATACGCAGTTCACTTTAGAATTAGTGCCTGTATCTCCGCCAATGTACTAGATAAGAAATGTGAATATCAAATATACTGATGTTATCATCATCATGAACCTATGAGGGTTCAGGCCCTGATCCACCACACTGGCCAAGTGCGGGTTGGCAGATGTCACATGTCGTCGAACTTTTGATTCTTGGACATGCCGGTTTCCTCACGGTGTTTTCCTTCACCGTTTAAGTAATGGTGATGTTATCCACATGTGCAGATAAATTGAAAAATCTGTTTATTTCCTGCACGCTCGCCCGGTCTCGAACCCCGCCTTATCGATTTTAAAGACCGAGGTTCTCACCACTGAGCCACCACTTCCTTTTTAT
Organism: Zerene cesonia; assembly: GCF_012273895.1. NCBI lineage: Eukaryota > Metazoa > Arthropoda > Insecta > Lepidoptera > Pieridae > Zerene > Zerene cesonia. The sequence goes on from NC_052109.1 coordinate 945,664, forward strand.
ATATACTGTTCTATAAACTGTTTTAAACAATAATATTAATTTGTTATTTTTGCTTTCAATTGCATCAATGGTTACCTTTGTTTTAGAAAATTGTGTTGTTGTCCATAAAAATTTGTTATACGTAATACCATATTTATCGCGACAGATACAAAAAAAAATACGAATATTCTATTGAAATATACTTCTACAAACTTTTTCTAATTCATAAATATCCACTCTTTTGAATAGAACCAACTAGAAACTCAATAGTTATGTCTTTCTTATACCAATTTACATATTAATAATACTTCCATTTCACAACCAATATATGCAAAATCAATGCATAACACACTAATTGTAGGTAATCATGATATAACAGTAACTTAGTATAATCTGTGGGTAATGTAATATTGATGCCTCAATGTAATTAAGCGTCTTGAATTATATCGCGGTAATCTACATAGTATGAGAGCATATATAACCTTACCAATAACTACTATCGATTAGAATATAAATTTATTCCATACTTACCGCTTAATCCTTTCAGTTTTTTTTTTCAATTATAATTTAATATCTTGAATTCTGTATCAAAAAAAATAAACTTTAATTTTTATTATTTCCACCTTTATTAATTCCTTAACGAACAGACAAGAGTTACTAAATATTTATTTATCAAGTAATAATCGTACCTACATTAAATTCAGAACATTCTAATACAGTATTCAAATCGAGTACTAAAATTCAAACGAACATACACATAATTAAAACAAAGAGACAAGATATTGAGTTCCCACATCATTCATTAATGCATAAAACGTAATATTCCAGATTTCTTCTATACCAATATTATGTTTTCTTTCTATCAATATAACCTATTATTAATTCCCAAATAAACACACAGAGAATGATAACATACAAAATTCCGATTAACAGAAATGCTCCAAATAAATGCTGCATGCCCAACGGCACTATAGTGTTTGTGCCCTTTGCACCAACCATACGAATAAACAATTCCTTATTCCATTTCTCAATCAATCCATTCTCGGAAACACTCCGTATAATATTATTGAATCTCTCCAGGAGCGGGAACCATTCCCTAGCCAATAAAGCAACACCGTATTTATAAAGGTTGTGGCTCTCAGGAAAACAGTAAATCAACGACTCGCCTCTACCTAAAATCTGGTCCATATACATCGCCTGCCTCCTTGACGAAACAACGGCAAAATTCCTGCCGTAAGCCGCGCGCCGGATCCCCTCGGAGAACGTTGTCGAGTTATATTTGCGATACAAATAAAACGAGCTTGCATTATTAGTCTCAAAATAGGATCGGTAAATCTCCCTGCCCCCCAGAGGAATTCCAGACTGAATGAGATCCGCCTCGCTGCTTATTTGCTTCTCAAATCGCGGATGCATTAGGAAGCTTCTCAGGAATGATACATAGGATATGCCCATGTTTATGCTAAAACAAAGCCAGACAAACATCAAAATTCTAAACGTAGCAGATCGAGCGTCGAGTGAGACGCTCCAACCGAGCAGCATGCCGAATGACTTTAAAAGCGAATTCGTAGGCCATTTGGAAACTTTGCCATTCTCTTTATAGCTGAAATAATGGAATAATAAACTGATGGTAATAAGGCATCCAAAGGTAGCGACCCAAGTGGACCATTGGAAAATGGTGATTATATTATCCCATGTCGCTGCTTTGCCTGCACGGGGGACGCACCATGTCATCTCATCTTGCGTATAACTGATTGTCGGATTGAACCACTTACGAATCGTTCTAGTAACTTCGATGTCCCCAATAACAAGATCCACCGAGTCATTTCTAAGTAAAGCATACGCCCCGGTCGCCGAACCATTTGGGTAAATGACTCCCCAATTCTCTTCTATCTCGGACATGCGTATAATGGGTGTCATGTTTGTAAATTGGCCTATTATTTTTATTAGACTTATCTCACCGCCTTTCCGAAAATCGTAGACATCGTTCCATATCTCAGTTTTCAGTTTCCTTTCTGGGGGCAGAACGTACGGCTCCGATATAACGGCATATGTTAATAAAGGGCATCCTTTCAAGTTTAATGGAAACATTTCCCTTTGAACCTCTAATTGCCTTATAACATTATCTTTACATCTGTCTAAAATGTATACTGAATCGCATTTGCCCCCGCAATTTGTTTCTGTATAAGGATTCCAAGAGTACGCTATAATCTCATCGTCTAATGGAGAATATATTAGAACGATGGTTTTAAGTAACTTAGACTGATGTAATTCGTTTATGAACGAGATAGCGAGCCTTTCGTTGTCTTCGTTCTCTTGTTTTTCATATAATATAATTGTTTTTGCGAAGGGATTCCAAGTAGGTAACTTGCTCAGTAATGCAATATAAGCCCTTAAGTCAGTTTTGTTTTCCAATATCATCATATAATTTTTGGCTTTTTCTCTAAAGTGCGACGCGTTTGCATGGGGATAAAACGGTGTTTTTACCATTATTGAATATTTTATGCCATTATGCACTGTCTGCAAAAGGTACTGCTTTGTGAATTCGTCGGGATTAATAGCTAGAATGACGATGCTGCCACTTAAAGCTTTTTTCTCGACAAAGTACTTAGCGGACAGTTTTAAAACGCATTCGGATATTTTCACGCTCTCGTCAGAGTTAACAGATGGCATAAGTATTGGATTTTCACTTAGTACAGAATAAACTGTGTTTACTAAAACGAAACACAGCGTTGCGGAGTACATGTCTAGAACCCACTTCATAAAAGATCTAAATTTGTTCCAAGAAACTTGGAGCTTTTACAACAATTTATAACCGTTTTGAGGTCAGGGGTTTTAAACTTACACTGCATATCTTGTAAATAAATTTTATTCGCTTATTTAAAATAGATTTTATTTGATAGGCTTCATAAATATAAAATAGAATAATAATATCGGGCAAAAAATCATGAAACATGGCGTATACAATCAATAGCAGTTGTAATAGATATGTCTTTGTGTCAATCAACATCATAGAACTGGCGTGCGAGTGTTTCTTGGGATGGGTGAAAATTATATGTAAAACTAAAATATTGTCAATGTAAGGTAACGAGTGTTTGAAATTTTACATACAAGTAAAATTTATTTATGTGACGGAAGCGTTAACCAAAAGGCTGAAAAGTCTGAAGGAACCAATTTTTAGCGGTTCCATTTGCTATAATCTTATAGAAATATAAATAATAAATACAAAAATCTCTATAATATTTTAAGCAAACGAAAGAAATAATACTCTACAGGTCTCACTCTCTCTAGGTCTACACAGTTACTACAGTTAAGATTTAATTGGCCTTTAGCAAGCAAAGAAACAATTTACTGTGTTATATTTTTCATAGCTGAAGCTATAAGTACGTACGCGTTGAAGAGTCATAGATATGTACGAATATATGATCCGAGTATATTAACAAACAGTAATTAGAGTTTGTAGTATATCAAATTCGAGGATCGATGTACGTATATTAATAACGTAACAATATAATATATTGCGTTATTTCTTTTTATCAAATAAGATAACTTTACCACTCAAAGAACATTATTTGTGTAAAGATTCAGCAGTTTCGTTTCTGACAAGGGAATATAAATTATAAACTTAAGAAATATTAACGAAAACGAGTGTTGAATTAAAATTACCGCCCACTCTATGTTTACGTAACTAGGTATTAATAAATAAATGTAAAAGGAAAATAAGAAAACTTCAGGTTTATCATATTTTCTGTTAAGTTCGAAGTCCCTTCCCTTTTCCTTACCCTTCCGAATCTTTTATTTCTCTCGTTAATCCTTTTTTTATCCCTTTCCATATAAAGACGGCCAATTCTTTTTTTATGTGTAAGGCCTACAATCGTGCTTACTCCTCTACACATGGGCCGTGGTAGCACTTTATAATACATGTAATCTACTCGTACGGCTTACATTTACGCGTGCAAAGAGCATACAAGCAAATACGATATAGATGTATGTACTTTACACGCGTAAATGTAATACTAGTTATAGGCTATAGTTGTAATTTGACACATTTTAGATTGTACATTTTTGTTTCCTTACATATCAAGCAGGTGTATTGAATCTAATAACCGTCGATTCAAAAATAAAATAATTTTATGTAATTTTCCTCCAGATACCTGATACAGTAAAACTGCATTATAAGATAATACTACGGGAAAATGTTGACAATACCTTCTCCACTTAATTTTGACATTTTCATGTAAATGCAACTCCGCAGTTGACACATAATAGTTTCCCTGAACTTAAGCAAATAACAATTACCCATATTTCTCTTTGAAATATTAATTTGGTCTTTGGTCATATATTATAGTCTAAAGGGATTATAAAATTAATAACAAAATAAGATATATCTTACGAATGAATCCTATATATCCTATAGGGCTTTACCATATCAAAAAATCATAGGCGGTGGTGATCGCTTACCATTAGTCGAACTACCAGCTAAAAAAAAAAGCGCCACGACTAACAGTGAAAGTTCTCTGTCTGAAATGTCTACGACGGTGACATTTGTTCCATGATCTATAATAATAACCAATTTACAATCAAATGCATGTAATCTTTACATATATTATGATGCCTTGTGCCGATAAGTGAAATCCGTTTTGTAGTTTTTGAGTTTATCGCAAGTCCCCTACGAGCATACGTGGCTTGGGATTTTTTTTTAATTTAACACGTAGAAATGTAAGTACTGAATGCTTTGTTTAATTTTTATCTTGAAAAAGGACTTGTAAAAAAAAAAAGTTAACTAAAAGTTGGGTTTTTTAAACAGGCGGGCGCAGGTTTTATATCTACGTGAATTATATTTCATTTTTCTACTGACTGAAGTTGACTCTGCTTCCATAAATTGGGTAATTTATTATTTGCCTATTATCAACTACTAGCTGCGCCCCGCGGTTTCACCCGCGTTGGCCCGTATCCCGTAAGAATATCGGGATAAAAAGTTGCCTATATGTTATTCCAGTTGTCCAGCCGTCTACGTACCAAATTTCATTGCAATCGGACAGTAGCATTTGCGTAAAAGAGCAACAAACACACACATCCTTACAAACTTTCAAATTTATAATATTAGTAGGATACTGAATATTACAATTTATATGAATTTGTAATTAGTATTCGAGTCATTAAACCCAGTATAATCACTCTGTTTATAACTGTTCATATCATATATATATATATGAAAATTTTAACTGTTTCACAGTTCACGAGATATAGGCTGGTGACAACGTACCTACGTCAGAGCTCTTAATTTACTCTTCTTGTATAATGTCCAATAAACATATTTCAAAAACCGTAATACTTACATCATTATCAAAATAGTTCATAGAATCTTTGCATAGCTTACGGCTAGATTACGGGATGATATCAGATCGATTTCCTTGTCCATAACCTTAGAGCAAATATATATTCTGTGAATATTTTCTTAAAATACCAAATGGTTAACTCTATAGTTGACTTTATTATCTATCGATGATATCAAGTCAGTTATTCAGTAGCTAAATTTATATGGACCACGAGTCCGCAAAAGTGAGGAAAAATAAAACAACACATTGATGTAAATTACATTATATATTATTATTTGAAAATCTGATCGAGTTATGTTAAACAAAATTTGGTCCGACCGAAGTCGTATCTACCTGTACAGTAAATTGGATGAACAAATAATTTCACGAAGCAAATTTATTTAATATCAAAACAAATAAATTCACTTCTACAGTCACAAACAAATTGCACATCAAATCAGTATTGGATTGGATACAAATCACTAAACCATTTTGTTGATTATCACTAAAATTGACAGACAAACAAATTTTACTAACATTTTGTGCCGTAAAACGAGTGTGGCATTACAGTACGTTATCGCTTAATTATATTAACTATATACAATAGAACCTAGAACCTGTGCTTCATAACAATCTATATAAATATGACTTTCCTTTTAAAGCTAATTGAAGTATTTATTTGGAAAGAGGAAAACGGGACGGTGGATGTAATATTATAAAATATTTAAGCAATTTGAAGATATTTAAGGATTGCACGCATTGAAGCTAGAGTAAACAGGACATGTTTAGGAGTTACTTAATAATATTCGCTTTTTGAAATTACCCAAATAGAAAAAAAAGTCTAATTTAAATCAATTTAAGGCTTTTCAGAATTAGTTCGTTTCCTCTATTATTTTGAAAACTTTTTTAATAACGAATTTTTTAATATGATCAAATATAGCAATTTTGTAATTAAGAAAAAGATAGGGACTAAGCATAGAACCTTGCGACATGCCAAAACACTCCTAGGTTTACAAGTTGATGAAAATTGTTTTGAACACTTAGGTTTTTAAACATTATTGACATATTATATTAGTTAGTTATCGTTAGGTACTACAAATAATAAATATCCAGTAAAGTATATATATTAGGTTGACAGGCTTAACAATTTTCATGGCAATTAGGCCTCTAAAAGAGAAAATTAAATACACATATAAGCATTGTTTATCTTCAGGACTGAATCAAATAACATAATATTTCCGATCATTTGAAATAAATTTTTTAATTCGTACTTTAAATAAATTATATTTTCCATACATTTTCCCTCGTACCCATCCATTTCGTGTGCTTAACGAGTTTATTCATATGCTTAATTCAAGCTCCTCATGAAGATATCAACCTTACTCTCACCTCTTAAGTAAAAACAATTGTATAAGATGTAATAAATATAGGAAAGAGAAAATCGTAATATTACCGTAGTCTTCAATTGAACGATATGCTTTATTTTCAGTGTTGGCAGCCCCATAGTTAACGATATTGCCTTATTGATAATTGTATGTTATAAAATAGCAGGTGTGTCGTATAAAATGTAAATTATAACAAAATTAAGCAATGCGATCTCGGCTTCCATTTTGCTCCAAAACAACAACGAATTTATCATTTCCAGGTCATAAATTATTACATCAATTGTATTCATAAATTTTAACAACTCAATATGGAGTCTGCATGACGGTTTTACAATTTTACATCGATCATCGAATTGCATTACACGACTCCATTTAACAATAATAAGCAATTCCATTTCTATCATCTTCATCTACAGTAACCGCGCATTCACCAACCGCACGAGTGACGTCACTAACATTAAGTTTATTTACACTAACACTTGTCAATCAGTCGATACTCCACATTTAACTTACGCAACACAAACTTTTTATGCCTCTTTCATTCACACTTATTGGGGCACAGTCGTCATCATTACCAAAAGTTTAAAGGATTTTGAAAGAGCATTTGACAAGATCATCGAAATTCGTTAAATTAATTCAAGATTGAATTTAAAATTGATTGTTTCTTATTACATAGAAAATATAGTCAAGTAGAATAACAGAGATTGAAAGAGAATAAAATAAGGTAAACAGGAGTATCTAAAAATTTCTTATCTAAGAATTGTTTCTCTAGTTTAGTTCGGCAATGAAGAAGACTGAATGCCCAAAATACAACCAGCTAAAAAGCAACTACAGGTATATTCACTATTGTATATAAAATTAACTACGCTGATATGTCCGGTCAGAATTGTATGGACACGCAAATAGAACGAGCGATGATTTCATGAAAGTTCTTGTTTAGCCACTGCACGGCTTGGACACGCTCTGAGAGTTGATTTGGAGATAGGTGATGTTTGAATATTGAGCATAATTGTAACAATGTCTTTATTTAATATAAAACCATTAACATTTTTTTTAAATCGAAATTTTGAACAAATTAAAATTTATTTCGGCTAGTTTGTTTTCCTACATCCTAGGTCCTAATTGGTTTGTTTAAAGTCAATTTCTTAACTTTCACAGCTTTATTATTTATTTGTTGTAAATATAAATGTTCAACGAACTTTTTATAGTGATTTTAGAACTTTATTCGTGGTTTTATTGATATGATCTTTTTCACTTCTAAGACAGAACAGAACTTTTCTTAACTTCATTATCATCAGTTTTAAAATCTTTCAAGCTAAGTAGTTACAATATTATATTGTCTTCATTTTCTAGAAATGATATTATTTAGTTCGCTGCCGGCGTAGGACTATTGCGAGATATGGAAATTTCATAATTTTTTATTTCTCTGAGATCTCGACTCGAGTCAACAATGATGACCACAATCATTTGAGATAAACGAGTCGATACTGAAGCGCGGAAGAGTTGTTTTGGTTAGTGTATAAAAATTGATGACTATTTTTTTTTTGCTCTCATCGTTAACATTAACATCACCGACCACCAAATCACCCCCCAGCCGGTTGGTTGGGGCCTACACGTACCACTCCTTGATCCCGTCCCGCTTGACGGGCTGCGGCGCGAGCGGCGCGGCGCCCCCCCGCCCCAGCGCCAGCGGCTGCAGCCCGCGCGCCCCGCCGCCCCCGCCCCCATTCCCGCCCCCCGGACCCCCCACACCCCCCGCCAACCCCGCGCCCGACTGGTAGCTCGAGTGAGCCTGGCGGAGAGAGATACCCTTGTTATTGGGTAACATAATCCCTCACTGATGATATTTGCAATTGAATATATTTGGACAAGTTAAAAAAATAACAAGAGAAAACTTTATTTTGGTGTCACTTTTCCACCGTGACTGTCACCATCCCCAAGAAAAAATCCCATATGTATGTGAGCAACAAAATATGGGTAAATAGATCCAATTACAGTTAAACAATTAAAAATATAAACAACTCAAATAGATTCTTTATTATAATTTAGCATTGAAACATAGTAGATATAATAGCTACCTGGTTCCCCAGCAAGGCGGCGCTAGCGCTCTGCTGGTAGCTCTTGTCCTCCGTCACCTTGTACGAGGGGTCCAGCTTGAACATCAGCTTCAGCACTATTATCACTATCAGGATTATCGCTATCAGTACTGATGCTACGATACCTGTAATGAGTCATTATTTAACAATTAGGCAATTTTATTATACAACTTTTGCTCGCGTGCGTTAGTAGTAGTTTAATAGATGTTATTATACATATAAACCTTCCTTTTGAATAAATCTATCTATTAAAAACCCCATCAAAATCCATTGTATAGTTCTAAAGATCTAAGCATACATACATATAGACGCGGGAAACGAGTTTGCTTTATAGTATGTAGTAAGTAAGTAGTAATGTAGTAAAGTAATAGTAAGAGAATACGATACACTATATTCAACGCACGTAAATGAAGATGAGAGAAAACAAAAAGGGGACATGATATTGTAGAATAGAGAAAGACGTGATACAATTTTCAGTCAAGTAAGGAAAACTGAAATTTAAGATTAAGTTTGGAACATGTTAGACGTGTAATATAGATTAATCTAATGTGTATGTTAAGTAAATAAATCCTGGCATCAATTATTAAAATATGTATCATAGTGTTTTCTTGTGTTCGATTTTACGCGAGTATTATAGATTAAGAAATTAAAGATATGCTATAAATTGTTAGAAATGTCGGATTTAATAATACGATAAATAAATCGCATTTAAAATCCGTTAAAAAGTCTTTAATTCCGAACTACATATCTTGTTCAAAGTAAACCGTCATTTCCTTTCACATCTCATTTATATTCTAAGTTACATTTTAAGCATATGATGACAAATTAAATTTATTTATTGACCGTATTGAAAGGGAATCATAATTATAACGATACTAGCTGTGCCCCGCGGCTTCACCCGCGTCAGTCCGTATCCCGTAGGAATATCGGGATAAAAAGTTGCCTATATGTTATTCCAGTTGTCCAGCTGTCTACGTACCAAATTTAATTGCGATCGGTTCAGTAGTTTTTGCGTGAAAGAGCAACAAACACACACACATCCATACAAACTTTCGCATTTATAATATTAGTAGGATAGGAAGGATTTATTTCAACCAAATCACCTTCCGAAACATTCCAAACATCATAGCTTACCAACAATCGTAGCAAAGAACTCGGACTCCGGTGGGACAACTCTGTTGTCCGTGGCTTTGGGGTGGTACCACTTGGTGGTTATCTCTGGTTCGTGCCCATTGTAGCCGGGGTAACTTCCCGGGATCGCCTCATCGATCCCGTACGGCGATCTCGTTGGTATCTTGGTGTGTCTGTGGTCTTCGTAATCCGGTATCTCCTCTTCGGTCGTGTGCGTCGACTCCGTGTGTCGCGTCACTGTGGGCGTGAACTGGTTGCTTGTGTGCGTGTGCTCTGCAATTTTGATTTTTGGTGGACTTTATTAGAATCGTTAGGTATGTTTTGGATTTATCTAATTCCGCATGAGATTTATTATAGCTGTATCTATAATATGCATTTATTTCATGCATTAATGTAAATATTATTTTATTTTGAAATTTCCGTTGCGTAATACATAAATGTATAGAGGAAAAAATCTTCAGAACGGCTTGAGAGATCTGGATGATAGCATGCAAAAGGACACACGTATTAAGTGTAAAATTTAATTTCAAAACAAAGCGAGTAAAGCTGCCAGATCAAATTTATATCCATAAAGAATCATTTATTTAAATACAATTTCGTAATAACATGATTGTATTCAATTTAGAGCAATATTTTTTGTTGTCCTGTCTAATAATTTAGTTATCACCAATAACAATATGGTAATATATACCTTCAGTAGGCGTAGTTCCCTTCTCAGGAGTGGTAGCAGTATCCACAGTACCGGCGTGCATGTTGTCGTGGTCGGGCAACGTGGTGCGGTCTCGGCCGTGCTCACGGTCGTGGTCGTGGTCACTCTTCGTCGTCACGCTGCTCTCCGCGTCCGTGGAGCTGGATATGGCCTTGTCCACGCGCTCTGTGGATATCGCCGTGGTCGGTGACGTCATGCTGTGAGTGATGCTGATGCCCGCCCTGAAATTGGAAATAGCATTGATTTTATAAAAAAGCAAAAGTATCATTTAAAAAACCTCCTCCATTTAGGTCTTTTTGAAGAATTAAAAAAAATGTAATAAATATAAACAGAGATTAGGGTAGAATTTTTTTTTTTTTATTTCATAGCGGGCAACTGAGCTGGTGGTTCGCCTGATGGTAAACGATCACCACCGCCCATGAACATTCGCAAAGGTAGGGCCTTTGCGAATGCGCTGCCCGCTTTTTGGGGTAAGGGAAAAGGAATGGATTAACGACTGGAAAAAAGGAATGGACTGGGACGGGTGAGGAAAAGGAAACGAGGAAAGGAACGGAAAAGAATACGTTCTGTGATGTGAATACATTATTTTTTTATGTCACAGTCGGCAATGGAGCTGGTGGATGGTCTGATGGTAAGCGCTACCACCGCCCATGAACATTTGGAGAGGCGTAAGGTCCATTGCAGACCTTACGCCTCTACAGATGGATTGCCGGCTTTATTTTTACTTTATTTTTTTTATTATTTATCTATCCAAATCATTTAAATTGGGAAGGGATTAAGAAAGGATTGGCGAGAGAAATAAAGGAAAGTACTGGAAAGGGGAAGAAAAAGGATATGGGCCGTAATTTGAAAGACAAAAAAAAAATCTTTCAATTGTTTGATAATATTATTTAGTTCTCACGTTGTTATAGGATGTTCTGGCTCTGTCACATCTTCTCCATTCGATCCAGACCCTTCGATGCAGTCTTCATCATCGCAAGGTTTCATCAGTTTCCCGCTGACATCTCCCTGGAAACATAAATTAAACATTTGATACTTATACTACTTAATACTGCGGTATAGAAAGACCATCATATAATTTAATTTTTAGTTTAATTTTAAGAGAAATTTATACATAAAGCATTGAAATGCTTAATATATAAATTTCTCGATCGTCCTATAAATTGATCCTTCGAGCCAAATGCTTTTAAAAGATGTTCATGGAGTAACCGTTAAGTTAATAATGTCGATATACATTTATTGTAAATGTAACAACACGTAAAAACATCTAACTTTTAACATATGTAACTTTTAGCGCAGGCATACATCATAGAACAAAAAGCCAATCTCCCGTTGTATACATAAGGTAAAGAGAAGCCTGACACACCCTGTATCGCGTTACTCTCACAAACCTCCTTATTATAACTATCACTTAAAAAAAAATTAATTTCTCACAAATTTTTAAAGATTAGAAAAAAGCATTGTTTCGGTTAGGCCAAAGGCCGCGGGTTCAAATCCAGTTTCACAATCAAATTTTTTTTATTTTTCAAAATTTCCAAATATGCAAAACAAAAACAATCCAACAAATTGTCATATATACAAAGGAAGGGGGTGGGGGGTGGGGGTGGGTATCACCTTGCGGTGCGCGGGCGGGCGGCGCGTGCTGGGCACGTACACGGGCGTGATGAGGTCGTCGCCCGAGCCCGCGTCGGGCAGCGCGCACGCGTCCTCGTCGTCGTCGCGGCAGCCCGACCCCGCGCCCGAGTACACCAGCTCGTCCGCGCCGCCCCCCCCGCCCGCGCCCCCGTAGCCCGACGGCGGCGTCTGCGGACGTGCGATTATATTATAACTAGCAGTCTACCCCGGCTTCGCCCGTGGTACATAATTAGCCTATAGCCTTCCTCAATAAATGGGCTATCTAACGCTGAAAGAATTTTTCAAATCGGACCAGTAGTTCCTGAGATTATTGCGTTCAAACAAACTCTTCAGCTTCATAATATTAGTATGGATTATAATGCTTCGCTGTGCAAACTTACACGAAAACAATAAGTTAAACCATATAACAAAAAGTAATCGCATCTAGAGGTATTCTTGCTGAATAGCAATCTCCACCAAGTATCTTGGTAGGAAAGAAAATGTACGAAGTTCCTGGGATCATTGGGTTGAGGTATCTATCCTAAAAAGACATAGAATAGATAGAATAGATAGGTTATGAATAATATGCTGTATATAGATTTTATTATTGTAAAGAAAATCGATGAGTGAAATAATTAACAAATGGACAACATATTCTGATCTACACCCAACTTAGGGACACGGGACTTCATTTTATACAGAGTGAAAATTTCTATAATTTATAAAAAAATAAAAAGAAGTGCATTTAAATGTTCTTGAAAATTCACTTGTCCTTGTGTATCTATAGAATGATGGTTTGCACTTAATAATTTTGCGTTTGTATGTGTAAATACTGCTACTTTTCTTATTTTATTATCAACAAAATATACAAAAAAGTTTTATTCAAGGAAAATATCAAACACGAAAACCTACCACATCTTTATAGCTGTGCGATGTTCGTTTAAAAATGTATATTATGAGTTGAGACCGTTTAAAATGAATCGTTAAATTAGTGTCTTACTAATCATCTATATAAATTAGAGTCGGGAATCATGTGCGCAACTGCGTATGTGTCTGTATACCTGTGAGTGTGCACGTGTTCGCTTCAACGTGTATGTGTGCGTATACTGGTACGTACGTCCATGTTCGTGTGTGCGTGTGCGTGTGCGTGTGCGTGTGCGTGTGCGCGTGCGCGTGCGTGTGCGTGTGCGTGTGCGTGTGCGTGTGCGTGTGCGTGTGCGTGCGCGTGCGCGTGCGCGTGTGCGTGTGCGTGTGCGTGTGCGTGTGGGTGCGCGTGTGCGTGTGCGTGTGCGCGTGCGCGCGCGCTGGTCACCTGCTGCATGCGGTTGATGTCGCGGTCGAGCGGCGCGGCGGCGCGGCGCGCGTCCCCGCGCACGGCCACGGCGGGGTCGGCGGCGGCGGCCAGGTCCAGCACGCGGCGCGCGCCCGCCACCAGCCCGGCCAGCACGCCGCTGAACGAGCGCGCGCCGCCCGCGCCGCCGCCCACTATGATGCGCGACATGCTGTTGAATATCGTCGACTGCTGCCCGCCTGCGGACACCGACACATTATTATCACACGATTTTATAAAAAAATTCATATTTCACAAAATTCGAGATAATACATTCACACATATATACACACATAAATAAGCAACAAGTACATAAAATGTTGATATGACAAGAAGCGCGGGCGCTCACCGTGCGGGTGGCGCAGGTTGACGGCGTAGTTGTCGAGCTGCAGCGCGGCGCGGCTGCCGTTGCGCGTGAAGCTGGCCACGTGGTAGGCGCCGTCGTCCACGCGCGCCGCCTCGTCGCCCAGCGGGTGCTCGCCGTCGCCCACGTTGTACACCACGAACAGGTTGCCGCGGATCTGAACAAGTTTATATTTAAAATAACTCTACTGCCGTGCTCTCAATAAAACATCTAAAACTCTATTACTCATACAAAAATTGAATAACATAAAATCAACACACGCACAAACTTACAATCTCTACTTACACAAATCACCAGTGACTCATCAATCTTAAGATAAAATTATTATCCCTATATTCATAAATGACCACAAAATGCGCTTTCATGCAAAACTTTCATGCATCAAAACCACCAGAACACCACAAACAATCCCCATCCCCCCCCCACCCCGTGGAACACTCACAATCTCCATCTGCATATAGTCCTGCGTGTTGGCGGACTCGATGCGCAGGATGACCGCGTCCGCCTTGCTGGTGACGAAGCCGACGGCCACGCGGTCCGTCTCGGTGTCCGCCACGGCGCTCGGCGGGAACGTGTACGTGATGATGCCGCGCCCGGGACCGAACTCGTACGCTATCGACTCTGGAAATGTCGTATTTCAAATTAGCAGTTAGTCCTGTTGTGAGAGTCGAGCACGCTTCGACACGAATTGGGCCAGCTCGCAGCAGAGCAGTACCACACCCCCACCGGCGGCGGCGTGAAATAATAGCTTGCTATTGTGCTTCGAATGGTGAGTGGGGGAGCCGGAAGCCTATTTCCTTCTCCTAACCCTTCCCAGTCCATACCCTCTTTCCAGTTATCAATCCTTTTTTTATCCCTTATCCCTTAAAAGCGGGCAGCGCATTTTCAGAGGTCTGAGCCTCTGCGAATGTTCATAGGCAGTGGTGATCGTTTACCATCAGGCGAACCACCACCTCAGTATGTGCCAGTTTCACGCTAATATATAGAGTGAATATCAAGTAATAAACGACAAAAAAAGATTACATCATAAATCATGTATTTATTTTAAACATATTAGTACAATATTATATAAACAATAGTCACTCTATAATATAAAACTAACCGTCATAACACGTTGGACCCGTGAAGGACGTGAGGTCACAGTCACACACATAAGTGTTCCACTGCTGCACGCACACACCCTTGTTGGCGCAAGCGTTGTGTGTGCATTTTGTTGGACCTAAAAAATATATCATACATAAATACAAGCCATTATTTTATTACTTTTCGCATCTTACTGAATGGCGGAAAATTTAATCAAATGTTAAGATTGGCAGATACATTTCAAAATAATCATGAATCTATTTAAGTACATAATATGTTCTATATTGTATATTACCATCAAAGTATTATCGTAGACAACACTCAATAAAAATGAATTAGTGGCACACCTTCACATCCCGAAACTAAAGATGAACTAGGCACAACGGCATCCTCAATCAAAGATGGAGACTCTCCAGGCAAATCTAAACTAGACATGCAACCCTCGAAGCCCTGTCTGGATAGGACTCCTACTGGTAATGAAGTATACATATCCTTAGGCACCCCACCAACATACAATACGCTGTCTAATTCTAGCATGAGATTTGAACCTGAAATAAATAATAATTATGAAACAATTTGTAAAATACAATTATACGACAGGAAAATATACAAAACTTTTTCTACAGTTTTAAACAATTGTATGAATAATCTAGCTAATCCAGCACTGATTTTCAACAGCCAATAAAATATTTAATATTAATTTTGGTTGTTACCAGTTGTTTTTGTTTAATTTAGTAGATTAATATAAAAAACATTAATAAGTACAAGTATTTAGATACTCATTTGTTCAACTCACTTGTAGTGTGCATTTCTAAATCGTCGTCAACTTGTAGTGTATGCACTTTAGGCGTGGGACGTCTTATAGACACAGTATGCCATCTATTGTCATTTAAGAAATTCTTCAGCTTATCCTTCATAGTGACCACACCGTCGCCAAGATTAAACACACAATGTATATGCCCATTCACCAATTCAATCGCTATGAAATCTTGCTTTTTCCCACCATTATAGTATAGAAGACCATCCATGTCTGTTGTCCGGAAATAAAAATCTAAATACGTATTAGCATATGCTTTTAAAAGTGGCAGTCCAACGTACGTGTGTTTCGATTTAAACGTGACTGCTTTGTACACGTTAAGAGAGTCGGGCTTTATAAATTTCCCAGTAAATATAATGTTGGATGTATCTTCGATATTATTGTTTTCTTCGGTGGATCCAACTCCCAGCGTCTTTGCAAGATCTATGTATTTTATGCCATTAAAAATAAACTTTTGTAAGTATCCAACAAAGTTTGGCAGTGTTGACGTCATTTGTATTTCTTCTTCCGGATGGAATAGACCACCGAGATGAATGGTCGATATTTCTAAAGTTGATGCTTTTCCTAGAATTGTTTCAGCTGGAAAATCAATCAAAACATATTATAGTAAACCGTTTAACGCACAATAAAATTCACAACATTGACTCTCAAATAAAAATAATTTAGCAAAAGTAAAATCCATAGATCCCTGACGCTTTCAAATTTATTTACATAAACATCTATAGCATAGAGTTACATTTGGAAGAGCAAAGCTTAGTAAAGTCGCTAACAATAGAAGATTTTAAGAAGTCAAAGTTCAATCTATGTTTCTTTTGTTTTCATATCGATGCAATTTCACTTGAAAATGATTTAACAAATAGATGACTAAATACACATACCTTTCTATTCACAACCAAGTAACAAAGTATGTATGACGTTTGCAATTTGGTTGCATGAATGACACACTTCAATGAGTGGAACCTGTTCTAAAGTGCTGTAGTAATGAATATTGGAATGAGATACACGGATGATGTAATCATTACTCATTCAATGGTTAAAAGTAACAGAACAGATACCACTAATTTAAACTACAAAGAGTACTACGGGGGAAAGAAAGTCTACTGAAAAGAAGAATTGAGAAGCATTAATAGAACTGAAAAGTGAGATACAGTGCCAGCTAGAAATAAAGGAAAATAAGCCTCTATACTACATCTAAAGGACGACTAACATCGAGGGTCGCTTATACAGTTTCTTGTATGTTCGTTATATCATAGTTTTGTAAAGTTAGCTCATTGGGTTTTACATTACCAACTAATTGACTAAATTTAACTTATACAACGACTTAACAACAGACAACATTTTAACTATTCATAATCTCATTCGTTCAACATGATTTGTCTTAAAATGCACAGACAACAATTATCTATACTTATTTAGTTAAATTTAAAATTTCACTTTTGTGTTCAGAATTTATTGCAAACAATTTTCTTTAGATTTGATAAAAAATAGCTGCTTCATTTCTCAATTAAAAATTCATCAAAAAAGTTCCCTTGCAGCAGCATTAAACCAGGAACAGTAGTAAAAAACTTCCTAACCTAACTCCAAAATATCTGAAAGATTGAAGAGGAGTGCCCTACAAGAACCAACCTTATCCCGTCTACATAAGGGTCAAAATGAAAGGTGCGGGTGTCCCGTGCATACGTACATAACGTACCGCGCACCGGCTGCCCGCCGTCTACCTGCAGCTTGAGGTTGGAGGCGCGGCGCGAGAAGCGCACCGTGTGCCACGCGCCGTCCGCCACGCCCGCGCCCGCCAGCAGGTTCTGGAACAGCGCGTGTTCCGGCGAAACACTCAGTGTATACGTGGAATGCGCAGGAATCAAGCTAAAGCTCTCAAATTACAAATTTCGCCTACAGAGGACTATGTATTAACACTCCCTACTAATTATAAATGGGAAAGCAACACTTGTCAGTCTGTCTCTGTACAGTTTCTTTTGTGAATGCGGGCGCAATCGCAGAAGGAGAGCTGGAAGCTTATACGGAATGGAGTAAAGGAAATGTTTTTAAAAATTGTGAATATGTAATTCACTAGCTGCGCCCTGCGGTTACACCCGCCTAAGTCCGTATCCCGTTGGAATATCGGGATAAAAAGTTGCCTATATTTTATTCCAGTTGTCCAGCTGTCTGGAATGGATGGAACGTACCAAATTGATCATTGCAATCAGTTCAGCAGTTTTTGCGTGAAAGAGCAACAAACACACACACATCCTTACAAACTTTCGCATTTATAATATTAGTAGGATAGTAGGATATTAGTAGAAAGTAGGAAGTAAGATAGTATCACACACACTACCATGCATTGGACACATTAGGCCATGTACTATTTCCTTAATCAATGGAGCCGTAAAAAGTCTTAAGAATACATACCGAGCTAATAGTGGTGGATCTGTACTTTGTTTGTGCTGAAATAAAAGTTTTTTTCATCATCATATTATTCATTTACCTTCTCCCTATCCCCCAGCCTCACGCTAGCCCTGACCCTCCCGGCAGCGACAGCCAGCTCGATCCTGTCCGCGGAGTGTTCTGACGCAGTCCTCAGAAGCAGGCCGGCTTTACTCGTCTTAAACCTAAGTAGCAATTCCTCAGTCTGCGTCACGTGCTCTGGACCTAACGACGCTGTGAGGTGCTGACTGCCGTTGAGGAATATTGTTGGTGATTCTGAAACCCAAATTAATAAAATTTAATGCCAAGTGTATATGTTAACTTATTCAAAATGGCAAGTAAAGTTTAAAATATTTTTTTTTATTTAATACGATGAAAGTGATTCAGCCTTACAACACAGGAGATTTATGCTTAAATTGTGCATTCATAAAGCTCTAATTAACATCACCCACGAATTTGCCCCAAGGGGCTGTACTCACCGCGGCCACAAGTGGGCCCCCCATAGTTAGTGGAGGAGCAGTCGCAGAGCGGCCGGTTCCAGCCCTCCGAGCACACGCCGCCGTGCTGGCAGGGCGAGCTCACGCACTGCTTCATCAGCACGTGGCAAGCTGGACGGACCGACGCTGGAAGGAGATAGTTTATATATAGGGCAGTAGAATACGTTTGCTAAACAATATGAGAAATGTACTGAAAAATAAGTTTTCTTTAATATGAATAAAAAAAATCAATGATGATTGAGCCCGCGCCTTTCGACCGTGAACGAAGCGGCGAAAGACTCAAAATTTACAACTAAAACCTATATATTTCTATATAGTCTTAACGAAACAAATTGTTCCTAAAATACAAGGATTTTTAAATGAGATTATAAAAAATATAACACGTCTCAAATTGCAGCAGATATTAATATATAATACAAGACATTCCACTTTAATAAATATCAGTAAACAAATTTTTATCTCTAAATTTAACTTTTTTAAATTAATCCTTACATTTGAGTACTCTTGTAAATATTTAAAGCTATGAAAAGCTGTCAAATGTCAAGTAACTCAAATAGGTAGTAATAATATTTATAAGTTTAACTCGCTTCAGGTAGTTTAAATTCATAAAAATGAATAACAATTTAGTATAATTAGATACATCCTATGTACTTCATAAACATTACGGTATTTATTCATAAATCAACACATGCATACACAAGGTGAATTAACATTAACAAAACTCTATCAATGTATTTTACCTATATTATCACTTTGCAAGATGCATGTACACAGACACCCACACACACACAGTCGGCAGCATGAAATACACGCCAAATACCCAACATAAACAGCACCAAACCATTTTTTTTTTTGAGTGGGGAAAACTTGCATAGATAACCACGGCTTCGGGGAAGGAGCCGTGGGTTATGTCGGATTCCTACCGACTAAAACCCCACTATGTAACGTCGAACCGCTTTTGTAAAACGGCCACGGGAGCCATTATTATGTATACATATAACCTGTATATTAAATTGCAAAATTTACGTTTTTGAAAAAGAGCTACTGTCTGTAGAAACTACTTCCAAACCGGTGGTAAATGTTAAAATTGTATTGCGACGATTCAAAAACGATTCATTAAGGAGTCTAATTGATTTAGTAATTATTTGAGTTTGAGTTCGGAGCTAGTTATAATAGGTCCGCGACCCCCACACTCGCGGCTCCCGCCCGAGGGCTATATCCCGCGGGTGCCGGGTGCCGGGTGCTGGAGGCTGGGGGCTGGGGGCGCACTCACCCGCGTCCTGCTGGCGCGCGTAGGCGGTGAGGTCCTGCGGCTTGCCGTTGAGCACGAGGTCGCGCACGCAGCCCACGAAGCCCTGGCGCAGCGCCGCCGTCCACAGCGCGGGCGGCGTGCGCGCCGCGCTGTACTCCGCGCCCAGCCCGCCCACGAACAGCGGCCCGTCCAGCTCCAGCTGGTTCGACTCGCCTGCGATTGGGGTACAAGCTATACCTGCCGTTCGTTAGATTCACTTGCGATTTGCGTGCATTGCCATTTTTTGCGTATATATTAATAAACTCTAATTTATCTTTCACACTAAAATATTTGTATATCTTATATGTAAAATTCTCGTGTCACAATGTTAGTCTCTATACTCCTCCGAAACGGCTTGACCGATTCCTCTGAAATTTGGTAAGCATATTGGGTAGGTCTGAGAATCGGCTAACATCTATTGTTCATACCACTAAACGATAAGAGTAAGGCAGAACAGCGTTTGCCGGGTACAGCTAGTAAAATAATATAATTTTATCTTTCCTTCTTCAAAAAATTGCAATTAAATAAAATTGAATGAAACTCAGTGTTTGTGAAGTATACTTAGATTTGTTTACTTGCTGTACTTTCAAAAAATAATTCAAGTGTAATTAAACTGGTCCTTTTTTATTTCAGTTATCACAAGATACGTTTCGAAATAACACTGTATTACATTTACAAGGTCAAAAGATTTTACAAGTAAACTATATGTTATAATAAATGCATTTGTTAAAAAAAACTCACCATAATCGAATTATTGAATCTCACATTCATAATAATTAATAAAACGTTTCACGTTTGTTTTACATAATTGTTGTTTCCAATTATCGTATAAACGGAATAATTTACCTGGCGTTTTAAATTCAGCATTAGCACCATCAACGGTCACCCTCCCGTCCCTCCCGGTTCTTCTCAA
The DNA here is from genome assembly GCF_012273895.1 of Zerene cesonia. Lineage (NCBI taxonomy): Eukaryota > Metazoa > Arthropoda > Insecta > Lepidoptera > Pieridae > Zerene > Zerene cesonia. Next base: position 966,609 of record NC_052109.1, read on the forward strand.
TAAAAATTCGTGCCAATGTGAATCGTCTACCCTCCTCCTAGAGGCTCTCACGCGAACCCCACCGGATCCCAAATCCATGTGTACATAAATATACCCATTCAACATTTCCACAGCAAACAGATCCGCCTGAAATATATAGTTTCACTAACATATCGTCTAGAGGGAGGAAATTTCATATCATCGGAAAACAATTTGATCCAAGCACGCTGAAGGAAGATATTACGTGACGAGGTAAAGACGTGACTACATGAAGGAAAAAGTATTTTTACTATGTTAATAAAAACGGCTTAACCGAGAATCAAATTACATTAAGCCTATAAATTATTATACAATATTAGAACAAAAATGAAAATTACAATGGCGGGGTCACAAAAACCCTCTTGCGGCAGCACGTGATGCATGCAAACAATTTACAATAAATTCGCATTATGCATTTCTTAAACCAACTTAGCATGCAAAGATAAATGTGAAAGCTTTAAAAATAATAAAACCCTGCTTATTCAGCAACAACTAGGGCACAATCATCTATAATGATTAAAAAACGTGTATATGTGATATGTTCATACATTTCTGTTATCTGTGTCGAAATAAACATACGGTGTAAATCTCAGTGTGAATTTGTGTAGGTATTAATAAAGCCTTTTCGTGTAAGCTTTCTATTGACACAGGTCGATACCAACGGCATTTGCTGAAATCCATAGCTCGGGTCGAGTGCTAGTTCGGTACGGGTCGCTGTGCTCAGGATTCTACGTGCACACTCATAACGATAAACACAACACTCCAACGTTTAAAGTGGGTGAAACTTTATAAGGTACCATACACAAATTCCCCTACAACTGTGTCCTTCCATTTTTATCACCTTCACCTACCATGCAGCTTCGTTCAGTGGATAATATTTTCTCAAATATTACGACCCGTTAATTAAAATTTTCAAACCGACTTTATGAGGCGCATTAACGTCAGTCAGAAAAATAATTTATTGCCTTTCCGTTATCCACTGAAGTTAATTGCTAGGGGATTGCAAATTTCAATTAACAATCGCATTATTACTAAATGAAATTGATTGTATATGAAATGTAAAGAAAACTATGCAATCCCCTAAAGCCTGTAATGAGATGAGATGAGAGGCGCTTGAAGTAGAAATTTTATGATTGATTAATGTTCGGTGATGGTGATGATTTAATGATCACTCTGTAGTGATGGTTCAACCCCAAAAGCTTCACCCCTTACCGTGCAACCTACCCTTGGTGGCTTCGCGCCCATATTGAAGAGGATTAAGCCGTTCGGTTCATTCGTGCGGAACTTGAAGGATATTGTTCCCGTTTTCACTGCTTCCCATTTTGGTAAAATCTAAAACAATCCAAATTTTTTAAGCTTTTAAAGTATAATACATATTTGACTATATTATTACACTTGAAAATACACGTTTCTCTAATTTCTTAGCACTTTCCTTAATAACTATATACAAATATACGATACACAATTACAAACATAAAATAGGATCTTTATCACCAATATAATTTATATCTAAATACAACAGGTATGTAAGTATAATAGGCGGACTGACTAGCGCGTGTTATTTATTTTATTTATTTATTTAAATAAAGGCTTACCAACTAGATACATAATTTCTTGTTAAAACTATTAAAACATTAAACTATACATCAACACATTAGTACTTATGTATCTAAATTACAGGTAGGCACAGCTTTACCAGCATTTAAAATAAAAATAAAAATTTGATGTACAGCTACAAATATTGAAATTTAATACAATTAGCTTAAGGCATTCAAAATTTGCTTCTTGAACAAGCTCAATTTAGAAAAATGAACATCAGTGTTACAATCGACGGTAAACATTCTATTATATAATTTTAACATAAGTTGTAATGGGGAGTTCGAACCATATTTATTTTTTGAAAATTTCACGTAAATTGGGCAAAAAGTACTAAGCCGACAGTTATAGATAGGCACATTGAAGCCAATTTGTGACAACAGTGATGGACAGTCTATCTCATTATTCAATAATTTATATAGGCATAGAAGCTGTGAGGCATTTCTGCGCGTTTCTAAAGATTCCATTTTGAAAAAACTCAGTCGTTCATGATAGTTTCTAACTGTATTGTTTTTTATTTCATATAACATAACTAAAAACTGGTTGGCTCTACGTAACTGGTTAAAAGAAATCTTTTACTTTATCCATTAGAGACACGGTGCTAGAAACATTGTTCAGCTAAATTTAAAATTTTGTTATAAATTATTGACTTTAGATAGAAAATCTAAACCGCTTGTCAGTACTACTTCATATTACCGTACATTTCCCACATTTTGATCAACAAAACCATAATAAAGAAGCTAATTTAAAATAATAAACCGCTTATAAATATGTAAACGGTCATTAAGCGGTACGTATTCATGATAATAAAACCGCCCACGTCCTTCATAAATTACTAACGTATGCTAAAAATCTAAACCTAAAATTATTACATGCCATTAGATTCAATCGTAACAGCAATAAGTAACATAGGAACATTACCAATGTCGTATAGCTACATAAATATGTAAGGGTTCTCTGAATTAAAATGATTTAGACAATTACGGTCAGTCGGAACGACCTCGTGTATACTGCCCTTGGTCGAGGGTTAGATCGCTACACTGATAGAAATACGTTTATTGAGCATTGTTGAGGCATATTTTATTGTTCGACGTGTATTTCAACTTCAACGTGAATATTTTGTGTTATACTTTCAAATACCCAGATCCTTCTGAAGTAGAATTTATTGAAATGTAAATTTAAATATATTCACAAGACACTAGCGTAGCAAGACTGATTTAATAATAGTTTCAAAACTTCTATGAACGTAATTTTTGGGGGGGTAATGTTACTCGCGTCCGTAGGATATTACTCTCGAGACCCTACACGTGCTCCCCGGGTTGTGCTAAATGAGT
>NC_052109.1:970556-997518 GCF_012273895.1 Zerene cesonia
AAAAAAAAAAAAAAAAAAAAATTGCTTGAAAAATAAGTAAGAATGGTATCAATTTAGAACATTTATTTTTGTTACCAATCTGAAGATTTGTAGTTTTCACGGGAATCGAAATCAAAGTTGGAATATTAATTTTCTAACCACTAGACAAGGTACATCGAGGTCTAATTCCTCCTATGACGAGCTACTTATATTTTAGAGTCCTATTACATACCACTAAAAAAGGACAACTTGTATCTGTATATGCTGAACTTTAATTGCCACTTCATATTCTAAAGTTAAACATATATTTGGTAAATTATTAGATTTCCAAATAACAACCAGTTAAAGAGCATAAGCTTTAAGCGAAAGGACACGTCCCAACACAATTTGAAATAACTGTTATCACGATACAAATCAGTACATTTCGATATATTCCAGCGATATCGGCCGTGGTATTCAGCAATTACTATAATTACTGTGGCGTTTTATATAACTTCAGTTTTCATTTATTTATTACACTCATTTTATCGATCATAACATTAGTCGTGGCTTTTGTAATTTTACTAAGCTGTATTTATTTATCAATATATCTCTTGATATAATTTCATACTACTCTAATGAGTAGGATTGATATTCTACTGTACCTACTATTTCTTCTAAATTTCGTCTTTTAAAATTTTTCACCAAATCGGTTATCAAAATAATGATTATGTCGGTATTTTAATAATTTTTTTTTAAGCTTCATCTGTAACTTCTACTTTATCATATAAGTATATATTATTGATTTTGACCCACTTTTAAAGACCGGTTTAATTGTTTAACTGTACGAGTTTATATTATTAATCTCACCACCTACATAGATTGTAATGGAAGTTCTATAATGTTATAATGTCAACAAGATAGCATGTTAATATCATGTTATTTTTGGCTTAATTCAACTTTAAATAACATCAAGTTAATGTTTGTGGTCATTAAAAATAATTTTAAATATGTGCTATGTAATTTTAGTAATTTCGGTAAATTAGTAGATATTCCCTAGACATCAATCACAACTAAATCATCAAATTAATTTTCCGGCCATTAACTGCGTGCCTATTTTATCGTTTGTAACAATATTACAAAATATAGACGGCGGTGAAAAAAATATTATTTTTTATATTTTAATATGTTATATTATGTTTCAGAATTACAAATGCAATATGCATGAATGCTTATTTCTTAACCCCTATTGATATTTGATATTTTCTTAACTAGTATAGCAATTTAAAATGAATGAGGTATATGAAAGATTAGATTTTATCAAACAAGTGAAGTGATACTTATTATTTAAGCAATAAGTATAACTACAAGTTAATACCGAATACATATATATGTAAGCTAAAATAAATTAAAAAGCAAGAACATTTACAACACCGTCACTCAACCAAAGGGCCTGCCAAAATCGAATAAACAACATTTTGCCATTACTGCAAAGCGCTCACAAATCGAATCAAGTCAGTTCCGACTTCCGATCTAATCAGATAGAGGGAACACTCGACCAAATTCGAGAGTCCGGCGTATCAAGGACCCTCGTTACAGCGCCGGTTTCCTCTAATGGGTCGGGTTATAGATTTTTCGCGACCGTTTTTAATTGGTGCTCAGTCTGATGGAGCATTGTCAACTAATGAGGTGTGGTGGGTTATTGTGGCAAATGGCAAATGAGATGAGGATTAAATTGGGTCAAGTCTATTTATAGTACGAGCTGGGCTTGTTATTGTTAGATGATACCTTTGTTGTTCTTTGTAGAAGTTCACAGAAGCATGACTGTTGAGATACATATGGGTAAAGCATAAAACATTTGAGTGAGGTGTTTTTGAAATTTATTAAACCAAAACGAATACACCACAGATTACTAAATAGTGACCAAGTAACTTACGTCCTTCGGTTAATTTAATTCTCTATAAAATATGAATAGTTTAACGTACTAAAATATTGATAAAGAAATTTAAACCGTAAGCAAAATTAAGAAGTAGATGCCGTTATTGATTGAATCACGATATAAAGATCCAATTAATTTAAACACAACTTTTATGGAAAATAACTGCCAATACACGTATCGCAATATCAACTGACCGAATCTGATGTCACAAAAGAATAAACCCAAGCGATATCAAGGCATTGTAAGCCTTTTATAATAAAAGCAATTAAAACACAATTGACGCCTCGCAAAGCTGATTTGTTGACTGAAAGTGGCACACTGATTCCCATTTAGCAAATTGTATCGACCAAGTTAATGTTATTGCGGTAGATAGATACGTAGTTCATATGAACACCGAAAATTTATTTCTCATTTAAAACTTATTGATATGACAAGCGAGAATTTATTTTTCATTGAATACTTCATCATCATAATAATGGTCAGGTCATCAGGTTTAAAGATTTTTGTTTTAAAAAGCTTGCAAACACTAACATAACATAACATACACGGAATATCCCGTACTTGTTGTGGGAATCGAGCACGCTTCGGCACGAATTGGGCCAGCTCGCACCGGGGAAGTACCACACCCCCACAGAAAACCGGCGTGAAATAGTGGCATGCCACTGTGTTTCGTACGGTGAGTGGAGGAGCCGGAGGCCCATTTCCTTTTCCTCACCCGTCCCAGTCCATTCCTTCTTTCCAGTCGTTAATCCTTTCCTTTTCCTTTACCCCTTAAAAGCGGACAACACCTTCGCAGAGGCACTACCTCTGCGAATGCTCATGGGCGGTGGTGATCGCTTACCATCAGGTGAACCACCAGCCCAGTTGCCCGCTATGACATACAAAAAAAAAATACTTTGAAAGTATAGAAACATATTGAATGTCTCGTCATGTCTCAACAAAAATAACCCGTATCTTGTCTTTGTAAATAATATGAAACAGTTTCATCTCCACTCACCAGATGCGCGTCTCTAGTAGCAAAAGTAACGGGGTCTGCTGAATCGGTAGCAGTGCAGGCGTACTCCAGGCGCCCCGTCACCGTGATCAGCTTGCTGCCCGTCCGCGCCAGGTCTATGAGGTTCAGGCGCAGCGTGTCCGCTGAGAACTCCACCTGGGCAAAGGCAGTCATGCTGACGATAATGGGTTTGATTGTTAAAGAAGTCAAATTGGAAACGTTTGATATGAAAGTCGGATTTTTTAATTAAATCGGATACATTATTCGAAAGAAGAGAAACTTTATGAAAGTGAAAACCAAAACTGATCCCAGACAACCCAGATTAGAAATGTAAATAAAGAAGTAGTAACATCACTTTTAAATATTTTAATAGTTTTACAATTGCAAATAATAATAAAGTTCTGTAGAAAAAAACAATGATATTGATGATATAGATATTTCATACATACAATCACCATCAGACCAATAATAAAAATCGTATTTTCAAGTTATTGCACTACAATCTACGGCTTTGAACGTGTATGTCAAAACAGTGAAGCGAAAATTGAAAACGAGTATACACCTTAATTTAAATTAATTTCGCCGTGCTATTCGATGTCATATCGAGTCAGACATTTTTCAGTATATTTTATTCCTCTTTTTGATATATTCCTCACGAATAAGTAACTATATCTAATGCTATTGGAGACCAGCACAAAATGAATTCATGCTGAGCTGTGAATCCTACTAAATAATTAAAGATAAATTCAACTCCCAAGTTATGTTTAGTCTAAACTACTCCAGTCGAAGTAGAACAACAATTTGAGAAGTTGCAAAATGATACCCAATCATACTATTCTGCTGCAACCTCTTAAATTATAGTTTAGCATTTCATAGTTATAGCGCCACAAGGATCTTTTGGCGCGAGGTGAAATTTGGAATTAATATAAATGCTGTCATGATGTAAAACGGCATTTGATATCAGATCTTTGAGTGTGTTGACTCGAAGATTCGATATCATTTGATGATATGATTTAATGCAATTATGATGTTTCCCGATTACCAATAATTTTACCTAACTCATTTCAACTCAAACTACCTCAATAAATTAATAATAATGCAATTATAACTTCATAATTCACACACTGCCCTATATGAAGAAAATTAGGTTTTCAAAAATCAGAAGTTAACCTTAACGGGTTTTCCTTGTAACCTTGAAACAAGGATATTTTTTGAATCAACAAATCTTATTTGTACTTACTTTAGCGTCGAGATGACAAAGTACAAACAAGAAAAACGCAACCCCTCTTTCAGGCGGAATCGAGCAAAAATAACATATGCAAGATTACAAGAGGCAAAAACACGAAAACTCCTCCCTGGGTGGACTTTTACTGGATCGTTGTGTATAGAGTTATTATTAATGATCAAAGTATATCTACCATAAACGACCCTTTTAATTGGCTACAATATAATTTTACTTAAACTTACTTGAAGCATGTGGGAAACTAAACAGCTGTCAATTAATTACGTCCACTCGTTCTAATACACGACCACAATAAAAGTCTGCTGTCAATATTCTTCTAAAGTTTACCGTGTATTTTTATTTAATTAAATTTACAAACTCCCCTCATTAGAGGGTTAGGCAAGCCAAACACGCTACGGTCTGCCGGAAAGGTCCACCTGAGCAAGTATGCCTGCGCAGGTAGACCGGAATGTGTGTGGGAATAGACCTGTGCAGTTTTTTGAGCCTGCGCAGGCGACCGGCGCAAGATCGAAAATCAATTCTTTCGAGTGACGCCGTACGGTGTACCTCATTATGCGTCATCGTCCTCATTCGATGCCATCGCAAAAAGAACTGAAGACCGCTCCGGTACACCGGAATGTCCCCATACACGCTACCAATGTTTGGTTAACCTGCACAGGCATAGCTGCACAGATGACCTCTACGGTAGACCGTAGCGTGTATGGCTTGCCTTATAGAGACTACAAAGAGGGACAACCCGCATTACCTTTTTCAAACAGCCAATGAAGTTAGTATGCACTCGAGCGCCGGGCAGAGCGCGCGTGTTCAGCGAGCCGCCAACGTGGGCGCGCGAACTCGCGAGCATCGTGAACGAGCCGGCCACGTGCGCGTGCTCAGAGTACACGTCGTCCACTACCGCTGATACCTGTGTACAATAATTATGAGCTGGTGATGGGCGTGCGTTGGATTTTATTATTTTTATATTTTATACAACACCATCTTAATTCAACAGACACAATTAATACACGTCTTCCTCCAAAATATACGCCTAATAATCATAAGATTCATAAATAAACGCAAGAAAGTTTAAAACCCGTGTGGTTATATCACAATCTCATAGATAGCTATTTACGATCAAATAGGTTATAGTAATGGTAGAAATTAAATATAACGCCTTGTTAGAGCTAATTGATTACCTCCTCCTATTTTTGAAGTCGGTCGATAGGAACATTTTTTAAGACAGCAAATAACATTGAAAACATTGTACCTTTACTTCAATTACGTGTTATAAAAGACTTGACGAAAGAATAAAAAAAATGGTGAATTTTTAAACAAAGACTTCATAAGTAACTATCCTTTTCAATAAGGGACACAAATTAAATATTTTACTTTAGCCATTAAATACATATCTCACGAACTATAACATATATTAATTTACGTTTCGCATTTAATAAATTTAGCAATACATCGATCCACTTCATAATTTAACTATTCAGCAATACCATACATTCAACTATTATGCTATCTCGCTCATTGTTACAGCATTTGAAAGAGATGAAAAGATCTACGAATGGGGGCTGAAAGGAGCTTATACGTCCTCGAAACCTTTCATGGAACATTCGGAGTTATCCCTAAAGATATCAATCCTTGGAAGTATTAAGCAACCTAAGCAAAAAGCGTTTATTTTTATGATTAAAATCTAAGACTGAAATTAGTTGATTTTGATATAACCAACTATAATCTTTAGTTTAAATCAAATAAAAGATGTTTGAATAATAATGTTGATGTAATATGTATAATACTTTTTATTGCAATATTTAAATAGGTCATACGGAAACTCTACGCTGTGCAGAAATTTTTGTATATGGCAAAAGTAATTTGGAAATATATTATCGCTTATTACCATTATCTGATAAAGTGACATAAATTTAAAGAGATTTGGTTCTAAAAGGTTTAGGGGCCAGTTCCAAGCTCAGGCTTAATATTTCAGCCTGTATTATTCATGAAATATATTTTAATATCAAAACGTATAAATTTATGGCAGATGTATAGCAGTATTTATTAAATTACAACCAATAGGTAACAAATCCCCGACTTATCGATTTCAAGTCCGAAGTTCTCACCACTTAGCCACCACAGCTCTTAAATTACTAAATACTTAATAAAGCACGGGTATCGCACTAATATACAAATGTGAAAGTTTGTTTGTTTGGATGTTGGTCCGTCAATCACGTTGAAACTACTGAACGGATTTTGATGAAATTTGATATATAGATAGGGTATGAGCTGACTTGGGTGATGGAAATTTTTTATCCCGATTAATGCTCCATTGGGATAAAACAGAAATTTTGATATCCGGGCGGAGCCGGGACGAGCGTCTATATCTATATATACATCAATAATCAGCAAACAAATGACTTGTAAGACATTATTTTGAAACGCAGCGGCACATCGCTGCAGTGCGCTCCGCCTAAAATATATCTCGTAAAACAGTTCACAGCACATGTTACATTATTGATACAACGCGAAGCAGTTTTGCGGGTAGAAACTTTTTTCATATTGAATCATTTATTGAATAGACAGCGAGTCAGTAGCGAAACATTAACCGCCGCGACAATATATTCGCGAAAACATTACTTAAATTCGTGAAAGTGTTTTAAGTTATTTATGGCTAGCCTGTATGTAGATATGGGCTGTATTATTTATATATCATAAACTTTCTTTTTCCCGCGGCATCGCACGCGTTAAATTCGGAGTCGAATAATGCTCACATTTATCTTAAGGAACTAGAACTTATTATTGTTATATTTGGTTAATTTAAATTGTATATTTATCTAAATAAACTAAGAAAAACCTCATTTTACGGCGACAAACAAGCATATATGAAGAGATGTAATAATAATATTGAATTTAAATAAAAAAAAACCGACCTCATTTTGGGCTTTCGTTTATCTTAAATTTGAAGTTTGACATAGTGTATAGTATTTTACTAGTTTTTTTTTCCATTTGATACCCATATAGGGAAAATTCATAAAAAAATATTTAAACCAGGATTTTGGCGGGAAATTCTATCTTTCATCGATTTCCATCAAACATAGTTAAGAACCGCAAGGAAACTGGTTTACAAACGAAAAAACAAATGCATCGAAACCGAAACATCCATTTTAGTCACACACACTCACACATGCACACACATCGACGTCAAACTTTTAACGCCCCTCTTCTGCATCTTGCATCGGGAGTTAAAAATACACATCAAATAATATCTAGCAAATAAACCAATATGAAAAGCTTAACAAACTGACCGTGTTCTTGTTACAGCTTTCATGCTCAGTCAGAAATTACTCTAACAAATATAGATTTCAAATACACATAACTTATACAGAACCGATACAATCGGTCTTGTGCAGCGACGTCGCGTGCATCGCTTTATTTTCTGAATTTATTATAACATACAAGATAAACGATAGCATCTTCAGTGAAAATAGCTCTTGAAATATGAACGTGTATTTTAAATGGCGTAGATGGAAACTACGCTTCAAATTGTTTTATTTAAGGGATTTTTAAAAAACAATAAATACGATTTTTGAATATGAAAGAAAAGAGTCTATTGTCGGCAACAATAATGGTATTATACCTAATTTCTTAAGAAAACCACTTAATAAGTCTCAAACAAAAGAAACATCGAGAACATCAGGTATTAAAGATCGAAATCAAACATTCTTATATTATGTCATTCTTATTACATTATTATATTCTTATATTATAAATCGAGAATGATACTCAGCGTAAAGTTATAGTTACGTTACGTAACGTTACGTTAGAAACGAATACATAAAACATTTAGAAATACAAAGTTTTTCTCGTAAACGTTATTCCACATGCAATAATATAACTCCGAACTAAAGGCTAAGGAATATAACGTATCGGATGCCGAGATAAGACGAATTAGAGGACTCGAGATTAATGTTTGCTGTTTGTTGGCAAACACGCTCCGTAAACTGAGCTTCATGTTGAGTTATATTAAACTGTGACTTATGAATTTAGTACTCGCACGGTAAGCAAATAGTATATCTAATGGCGTATCAAAATTTATTATTTTCTACTATTATTTCAGTATTTGAAATTGAACTAAACCATTACCTACCTACCTAACCATATTAAACCACTGAACCGATTTCGAGAAATTTTGTGAATAGCTTGGATGACCTGAGGAACGATAGAGAATATTTCTATCACAGAAATTTCACGCGTGGCAACAATGCTGACGGTAAGCTAGTATTTTATAAATCATTAAACCAGCCAAGAGTAAACATAACGTTGCTCTATCTAGATATTAGACAAATCAAGATGGTGCTGTGTAAAATTATCTCAATAATAATAGTACGTAGATATAATTATGTATTTATAATAATAATTATACACTATTATACTATTTAACACTATGTATTATACTAATTGTATAAATTCTTACCCGACAGAAACTGGTGAAAGGTGTTATCTGCGAATAAAAAATTTAATAATTAACAATACTCATTCCAATTGTAATAAATAACAAAATGTTAATAATCATGTATTTTATTAAATACATTTAAATTTTGTAAGAATATACAATACGTGGATAGGTTTTTGATAGCTAAGTAACGCCCTTTTATACATAATTTGAGTTTTTTATCTCTAATGGACAGAAATAGGTGACAATTTCAAATTTGTTTGATCAATAAAAGATAACATAATAAATTCGTAAACGAAAATGCTTAAGTTTTTGAATTAATTTCTAATTATCAAACATTAATCTCACCTCTTGTATTTTTCTTCTCACAGTAAGCTTGTGCCACTGATGGTCATCGAACCTGGTCTTGGAGGGCTTTATGTGCATTTCTTGTTTGCCGTTACCGAGCCCCATAGTGAGGGAGAGCCCTCCATCTCGCACCGCCAAGTTTAGGTAATCTGCTTCGTGACCTAAAGTATGAAAAAAGAAAGTGCCACTTTGAATGCGGATGCTTTGGTTTCGGCATTGGAGTTTATTGTTCGAAATATATTTTTAAGGTATTTGATATGAATTAGACTCTAATTATAGTTTGAAAAAATGACATACAGTTGTAGGTGTTAAGTTTGAAAAAAAAATTGTAGAATTTTTTATGTAATAGTAGACAACAGAGCTGGTGGTAAGCGATGATCACCGCCCATGATCATTTGCTGTGTTCGTTACCCGTTTTAAGGGGGTTAAGAATAAGAAAAGTATTGATGACAGAAATAAAGGAACGGACCGGGAAGGGTGGGGAAAATGAAACAGGCCAAATTGCTATTATTACATGCCGATTTTCTATGTGGGTGGGCTTCAGTGCGTGCTAACCCAATTTGTAAATTTTTCCTAAACAGCATTATCATAAAAATAGGCTATTTTGAACCAACAATGTATACTAATTTCAATATCTGCTTTAAAACCTGTTTTATACTCACCGGTATAAAACAATAATCCATTCGGTTGTCTCGTCTTGAAGTACAGGGAGATAGCGTCCTGCGTGCTGACGATGGGTTCGCCGCCGGTCTGCGTCAGGTCGTAAGAGAGAAACTCCGCCCCTCGGAACGTTGCTTCGGATGGAGCTTTATCTGTAAAAGGGAAGTTTATAGGCCCATGTTCTATAATGTTGCTGTTTACTGTATCGACCTTATGGCTTACTGCAAAAGGTCTCTTTTACATTGACGCTGGTGCAGTTGTAAAATTAAACTATAGCCGTTGATGGTGTTGGTTTGATACTAACTATGGGAAAATTCTGACTATACTAATATCAATTAATAAAATAATAATCATTTACTTATATTATCATATTCTTACCCGGTTCACTCACTTGGGTGCAAACATTCGAAAAAAATGTGAAAATTTGCACTCAAGGTAAAAACATTTACAAATGTCGAACAACATTATGGGTTTGCATTACGATTGTCAGTGATCGAATATACACAAATATAATTTCAATAATACCTCAATCACACACACCACACTCACTCATATTAGAAGTAAAAATTTGTATGTTTATCCGTTCTAATATCCTGTTTTAAGGCGGACGACATTTGGCGGCTTAGTGGTAAGCGAAGGTAAAAGTGTATATACAGTATGCATATTCAGAGTTTATGCTAGTGTTGCAACATCAAACAACATTCGATAATAATTACTCCAGCGGCAATACAATTTGCTGCGTTATAACTTCAACATTAACAGCAATCTAGTTTGAAATTGTGGATTTAAGTTTTAGACTATTTCGCATTTACGAATGCTTTAATATTTGCAATGAAATTCATTTTCTAGCTTACTAACAACTGCTCTGAGAGTTATTTACGTAATTTAAATGGCAACTGTATAAATACAGCATGGTTATTGAAATGATATCATTTGTTTTGTCTAGTTTACTCAATTATTTATTTGTGTAATTAATATGGGAATTCATTATATGACCTCTGTTAATTGTAGGCTCTTTTGCAAACAAGTTTTTAGTTTGGTTACTCAATAACTTGGTGGGATTTCAACCAATTATCTCTTTGGCTTTTCTAGGATATTATTGTTATTTGGTCTCTTTTGACAATTTGAGTACTACGGCCCCCTTCAGGAATGCCGGTGAAATTTTTGTTATAAAAAATTACTAAATAACCCCTTTAATCATGTACTTCATCTTCCTTTACAAAAGAAATCTTAAAGAATTGCCAACTAATATAATTAATTGAATTTCACTTCATGCAGTTTATCGGAAAAGCAACACCTGGGGTGAAGGAATTGATTAATGACCTAAGTTTGCGCACCAAACTTTACGCGCTGAAGTATTTATATTCCACGTACAACACGACCTTATTGCCTTTTATACCTTTGCGGATATCTGAAAGGTTGGTGCTGACAAAGGAATGGCAGGCGAAGCTCTGTGGAGTGTCCGGTAGGAATTCAGACTCATATTTAGATAAATTCTTAGTCCTTTTGCTAATAGTGGCTGACCTAAGCGTCCTCACTATTTGTATATCTCTCTTGCTTTCTGTTTATTTCTAAATGCCTTTAGATACTTAGCAAAACCTACCTTTCTACTGATATCCTGTATAAATTAGCGATTGTAGAATATTAATAAAATATTTGTAGCATTACGAACAAGTTCTATGCGGAGGAACAATTTTATTATAGGTGTATACACATAATCAAATATTCATAGACTTAATTTCTTAAATATTCAAAGTGTGTGGCTCTGTGAATATTTTAGCCCGGAATGAGGTTATATGAACACCTTAAGCCTCTAAACTCAATAATGATAACCAAAGGCAATTCAGGCTCACAAATAAGCTTCGTAACAATTTTTCCCATAAAATCATATTTAATACAAAATTAACTGAATGGTAATTACGTTTAATATGCAGTTGTTATTATGTATAACACCAACACAAACCATCCTCCTCCTCCGTACACTATATTATCATACTATATCTCGAAAATACAGAAGGCGCTTGGGATAGATACGAAGAAAACAACAACAACATAATTATGTTTTCCTTGTGTTCTCACTAATTGTTCTAACTTGATAAAGATCTAAGATAATATCACAGAACGTGAACCTCAATTAACAAAATTGTCACTTATCGTTTCTTATTTTCAATAGCTTATGATCAATAGCATAGACCATAATTAGTTATGTGTCTATGTTCTAAACAATGGTCAGGATGAAAAATATTGTTTTTATTATTATATGCCTGTTTTCTTAAAACACTTAAAATGTAAATAACATCAGATGCAACAAATTATCTGAGAGTAATACATTTTATTCCAATGTTCAACCTTTTTATGTAAAAGTGAAATACACATACATTTTTTTTTTCTTTTTAAGTTACAGTCGGCAATGGAGCTGGTGGGACGCCTGATGGTAAGCGCTACCGCCCATGCGCTAAGGTCCATTGCAGACCTTACGCCTCTACAAATGGATTGCCGACTTTTTGAACTTTTGACGGAAGGGATTAAGAAAGGATTGGCGATAGGAATAAAGGAAAGGACTGGGAAGGGTAAGGAAAAGGATATGGGCCTCCGGCTCCCCCACTCACCGAACGAAACACAGCAGAATGCTATTTCACGCCGGTCTTCCGTGGGGGTGTGGTACTTCCCCGGTGCGAACTGGCCCAATTCGTGCCGAAGCGTGCTCGACTACCACGAACCACATTTCATACAATATTTTTTTATGTATTCACTAGACAACAATTAACTTTTAGAATAAAGTTAAAAATTTGTTCTATGTTTTACGCTACACGCTGACAGCTGAACGGAGTTGAACAGATCTATAAATTGTAATATAGATAGGTACATAGAAACGTGACCGTGAAGATGCTCTGAACTAACCTTAGTCTCAAAACCTCAAATTTTAAAGTAAAAGGGAATGGATAATTTATAGGATGAAAACACGATATCGCTAATATCGCGGGCGAAAGTGTAGAAAGCTAAACATATAAAACCTTATGTGCTGTGTAGATAAAATCACGTATTGACTTGTGGTGAAAGCAATAAAGCCGTCTATTGATCTAGCTTTCCATACAATGACGTTATAACACTTCGAACACTTTATTTTTAGAGTTCTGCCTCGATTGGGCAGTCTAGACTTTGAAATATTGACGTGAAGCTTAAATAATACTCTTCCAATTGTCTTCTTTGATTGTTATTGGATAATCATTTCAAGTATATGTTTATTGATAATTATAGCTGAATAAAAATTATTGTAAAATACTTTTTAAATATATTTATTAATAATATTATGATTTATTAATTATACAAATTAAGTAATACATTAAACATTAATCAAACAAGAACGATACTTTTTATAATATACACCATTTAAGAGGATACAATTAAAACTGCGGGTGCCGTTTTCAATATATTATTCAACTACCGCGTGCAACAAAAAAGATTTCATTTCAAAAAACAATTTCCATTCCCGACCGACACGATATAACATTATAAATGTACACTGAAATTTATATATGCAACAGCGCTACAAAACACGAAATCCAGTTAACACCGGCCAACGTCGGCTCGCACCAATTCGAACCACTTCAAACCGAATTTAACCAGACAAAGTGCACGTTATTACCCCTGGGACGTGGTGTCATTGCACAGAATAGTGGCCAAATTATTATACCGCGCGATATTGAAGCATGATTGACTTGTAATTAATCTCAATACGATATGATAAAGATGTCAACTTTTTGGTATCAATTTTCATGGTGGCATCAGTTTGATAAACCTACCAGTGAAATATAATGAAATCCATTTATAATTATACATTCAGATGTTTATCTCTTATAAATTATATGAAATAAAATAGCTACTGGTAATATTAAGCAAACAAAAATATTATCATCTACTTTATATATATGTAAACTAGACAAAACAGTGTGTTGCAACGCTGTAATTAATAACAAGTTAACAATAAGGATTATTTTATAAGATCATAGAAAACAAAAACTCTACTCCTGATTCAATTGTTTTTTTCATTAAATATATAGATAGGCTTCATTTTAAACTGTTTATAATCATAAAACTGTGTAAACATAATGAAGAAAGCGCACAAATGATTTGTTAATTACCATCTAGATTTAACAGGGTCGATGACCTGTCAAATTGCATCCCATTCATAAAAATACCTCAAATAGTCAGCTATAAATAACATTTTGAAACGTCAAAACGGAGCGCATAATATCACAATCCGAAATTGAATTTTCAGTTAAACAAGCTCTGTATAACGGTTGCTTGAACGTATGTACATCGCTTTAATAGGCTTTGCATTTTTTGTCCGCCGTTTATTCATGCAATGCTTTATGATATAATTTTTACATTTAAATTTCACTGTTTTGCTTCAAAACGATGAACATAAATTGGATTTTAAATTGAGCGATATTTAAATTGTCGTTATCCTATTCACCAGGTCATCAAATTGAACGAGATTTTATTTGACGAGTTAAATAGATGAAAAAGTACTTCTAATCACTATTAATTTTGCTTCCACATATAACCCTGGCTGCACCCACGGTGCAAATAATTAGGCCTATAGGACCCAGCATCACGTACAAATTTAACGAAGAAAGATTTTTTAAAATCGGTTCAGTAGTTCTTGGAAGAGAAACCAAACAACAAACTCTTCAACAAGCAATTGAAAATTTATCAAAATTAGTCGAATGAAGTCATTACTACAAAGTTTTGAATCACCATATTCCACCACCATGCTGAAATACGTATATCTATCAAAAATTTCCAAAAGGATTTAAGAAATATTCCGACCGCAATAACATCTCGAATTAAATCGTCATCGTCAACGAATTTTCAAACACAATTTTTTTTATTTGAGGATATGTTAGAATCTAAATTATTGATTGAATGAGCCCCAATTTTAATTTTTATTACATATGCCCAACTAATGCAGCCGTTTTTACCTCAATTATGTTTGTTTAATTTTTTTATTCCTTAGGTATAAGGACCAAAGTTATACTAGTTTTATCCTACTGATTTAATATGAATCCTGTAAAGATAGAAGATCTGACTTAATATTTCAAATGTACAGTTTGCAATTGAGTATCACTAAGAGTGAACTTAGCATTATTCTTCGCACGTTTAAACATACAATTAATTCTATAATCTTCGAGTAACTGCTGATTTAAATAGAAAAGCGATATATACCTGCAATACCGTTACAAAACATGGATAGATTTTTTTTTTGTAGAACTGGAGCAGGCCGGCTATCGTTCGGCGTTATTTATATAATAATAACGTTCTAACTTCAAAATTGACAGATCCAAGCGAATGCAGGACAAGTATCCGGGCGTCATGTTCGCGCCATTTCCTGCGCCGCCATTACGCGACCTCACGGAAACGCTGAGCGGCTGTAGGCGTACGGAAATTCGAATTTCGAATATGACTTGGCGCGAACGTTATTGCTTTGGAGGCGGGGTGAGGAAATATAAAATTAGCTGTGTTGATGAACTTGCAAGAGTGTAGGCTTTAGACGGCATGTGTAGATTATACACTATATTCTATTTTTAATTCTATTAACCTGATTTTAGTGTGTGAACAAATTAAATTTGAAATATGTTAATGGCTATTGGAATATTGTGATGTAAAATGTATATGAATTCTCATTTCTCCCTGTGGTGTATTTTTTAATTTTATATATATTTTCATTACTACCTTATGTAACATTTATGATAATCTTAAAATTATTAATATACTAAGAATTTTTGTCTCTCTGAAATATTTCAAATATGCCGCCGAAATAAAGAGATATTTTTAAGTTTTCTCGTAATTATATGGAATGGAAAATCGACGTGAAACGTCAAAACATATTATGAGAAAGAAATAATAAATTATTGTTCTTCTCTATATAAAATTTTCGTGTTACAATATTAGTTACCATACTCCTCCGAAACGGTTACATCAAATGATAAGAGTAAGGCAGAGCAGCGTTTGCCGGATCATCTAGTATTAACATAATTATCTTTCAAAAATAAAAGTAATTAATATTCCTATTTTATCACAATATTACGCAACAGCTTTGATAATAAAATATACCTTCAAGCTATATATAAACAGCATTACTAAAAAGGCATTATAATAAAAAGCTAACCATTAAAACGGTTGCAACGCTCACGTACCTAAAACGTCACTGCAGTAAATTCCTTCCCGCTTTCGGTGGAAAAAGCCGATAATCCTGCCGTGTACGCAAACTGGAGCCTCCTAGATTGCCCTCTGAATGGAAACGAATCGAAATTCATGGAACGGTGGCGAAGTTAACATTCTAACCTTTTCTACAGTTAAATTTAGTTGAAATGCCGTTTATTGGGCTGCGGTAAAACTTGGATTTTTCGATCTTTTTTGTATGGTTAGGTAGATTTTGTTGAATGTAGTTTTAATATTATTGGAGAAACGCTTTTATAACGTAGCGTACAACGTAACGTGAATTTACATAAATTTTATTTTCGCAGTCGTTTAGTTAGCTTTTTATAGTAAAATAGTCCCTATACTTCATA
The DNA here is from genome assembly GCF_012273895.1 of Zerene cesonia. Lineage (NCBI taxonomy): Eukaryota > Metazoa > Arthropoda > Insecta > Lepidoptera > Pieridae > Zerene > Zerene cesonia. Next base: position 986,706 of record NC_052109.1, read on the forward strand.
TAGTTCATAATAAGTTTATAAATTCATTAACAACATTTGTTCATCATCATCATCTTAATTTTGTGTTGTATCTAACGTATGGAACTTCTAACTTTTTGTTCTTATCGCTAGTTGAGTCGAATTTTCTTTTGTTATATTCTGTCTTATAATATTCTTTTATTGTATATATATATAGCATATGTCACTAAGTGTCATTGCAGCTTTCCAATGTTAAAGGAATTTTTGAAATCGGTCCAGCCGTTCACGCATGATGGCGTGACCAAGGGAAATAGGGATTAATTTTGATATATATATATATATATATATATATATATATATATATATATATATATATATATATATATATATATATATAGATAATGCTAAGGCGCAAAGATAAATAATTCAATAAATAATAAATCATATTTTTACCGTATAATCGCACATGTACATCCAAAAATCACTACCGTCAAAAGTGTCGATATAGCAAGATGCAGATAGAGTCTGTATGAAGAAAAATTGCGTGTTTATAAATTCCGTACCTGCAAAGCAAACGCATTAGTGAAATACATGCAAAATGCTTCCAGAGAAATGATCTTTTGTAAACAAACCGAAGCCACAAGAAATGAATAAAGCGAAGTTTCGTAATAAGAGTTGCAATGTTGTTACCTCCCATAACTACGCGGCTCCTTCATAAGTTTAAGCGTGTTTCATTTAAGTTGATAGTGGGTTTGAGTTATGTGCCTGAGTATGGCTCATGTGACGCCTGCAGGTGCAACTAATGTGCTCAGAAAATTACCTGTGCCGCCGGGATTAATCATCTTGCGAGATTTCAGAGTTACTGTAAATTATGTGGGGACTTTCGTAATTATATTATGCCGTCAGTGTTTCACTACGAATCCTAGTGATTAGGTAATATTATCTCCCATGAGCTGTGTCTCCAATGCCTTGGCGGTTTAATTGGAATTGGGTTTTGGACGTGTTGGCTGTCATCTGTAGAGTCTCAACGGAATGAGAAAGGATGACAAAGAAATGAGGAAATTAAAGACTTTAACGAGACTGTCACCCCCTGATCACGCTCGCCGTGAAGTGTTCGAAATGTCGGTTTAAATAACGTAATGAATAAATCGCGTTTACAATCCATTAAAATATCTTTAATTTCTAAATAAAGAAAGGAATATATAGTGACATAGAAGAGCCAAGTAGGGAATCGAATACAATAGAATGTGGAGAAATTACGACTACGATAACGATTTCGACTACGATTCTTAAGATGAGCTTCATGCTAGTTCTATAGATTTCCACAGATTATACATTATTATTTTACACCATTTTCTGCGACCTTCAAGAGGCAAGTTACGGTTGTTTGTTATATTCTTATTCAAAATAATTAATAAATACCATGATTAAAATATTGGATTTAAAGTTAATTTCTCATCTTCTATAAATTGTTTTTCAAGCTATTTTATGTGTAGATTTTCTCATTTACAGTTCAATGGTACAGATGATCAAGTTTGCGGCTTAGAATTGCCTACAATAATTTTTATTAAGAGGTCATTAAATGGCACGACTGCTCAAATGTCAAGGTTAAAGGTTAGGGGTGAATGCTTCCTAGCCACAGAGTGAAATAATAGTTTACAGTGGGAAATATGTCATATAACGCTACTGAATTACTGGTTAAAGCTTTTACTTTAAGGACAAATAGTAAGAGATTTCAATAAGTGTTTGAACATAAAATTTCCACTAGACTTTATTTTAGTATAGGTGATCAAGAAACACGTGTAATAATTCTGTTTAAAACATTTATAAAAATAAGGATTAGGCTTATTGGCTTCTAATACTTGTTTAATAATGTTTACGCATGGTCATTAAATCATACTACGATTGCTCTTTGAGTATAATTTTTTAGTGCTGTGATAAAAACGAAAACTTAATCGACCATCGTGATTTTAAATCACATTTATTGATGTTAATATATTTCTGGCTATTTAAATGACCTTCGCATTTGAATCGTTCTACAAACTAGCTTTGATACTTGGAATTTCATGTTATTTACATTTACTGGAATTCTGATTTATTATTGCGATAAAGTTCTTCGTATTTTGTACAATCCACCTCATGTCAATGTCAATGTCAAATTCGTGTTATTGGAATAGAAAATAAGTAGAACGTACGATCACAACATTTGTTTTTAATGGAGGATTCCTTTGTTTATAGATATTATAGAAATTTAGATGTACCTTAGCTTCTAGTTGTTTGTATTATTTATTAATTATTTTACTTTATATTTTTAGTTTGCAGTTTTGTAGGCTAAGGACAATGCAATAAATTCATCAAAGCTTGAACTTGGACGATATAATATTAATATAATTACAAGACATATACGCCATTGCGGTATTAAAATTCACGTAGAATGACTTGTGTTTAAGAATGTAGAAATAGGCAAAAAAAAAAACAAACCTTATTCATCACGTAATTGCTACCAATTAATTGCTAAACGACACTCAGAACATGAAGCACTAAATTCGCAAAATAAAAGAACTCTTACATACATAAATAGAATAGCAAATGTTCAACAATTTAACTAAAGTCAGCAGTGCATTTCGCACTAAACCCGTGAATGTAATAGTCCGACATCACGCCACACTCAACCTCAGATCTAAGAGAGCACTTAACTAGGACTTAGGAAAAATGAGCTGTAAAACCCAGTTGAAAATGTTGTAAAATCCTCGTTAAATTATCGATCGGAGTATTGTCAACGGAACGCTGCTACGTATTTTATAATTATTTCAAGCCATATTAAAACAATTTAATGTAAGGGAAATCGTATTCTATGGTTAGTAAATCTAATTTTTGAAGCCAATGTCTATTCAGTAAATTATCAGTGTCCATTCACTAGATTTAATATTATGTAAATGCCAACTAATGGATATTTAAGTATATGATAAAGATCTTCAATTGTTCAAGTACATAATATGTATTTCGATTAATGTATGATATTATTCATATACCTATATAATAAACTCGCTTATACAAAAAATATCGGTTGCCTAGTTTCATAACAACAGCCTCAACTACCAAGAATAATTTGTATTGTGTTTACAAGAAGCCTGCACATATATTTCAAATCTTCAAAAATCAATTAAACACTGTAATTTAACCCCTAAGCTCCTCAAACTATAGACCAAATTCCATCTCCACTTGACAATAAGATTTTCATTCAGGAAACTAAAATAAATACATTTAATAAAATGCAATGTTGTTAAACAATAAAGCATTATTCATCAATAATACATTTAGTAATTCATATAAAACATTTGAGTTTAAAAGGTCAACACTTGGTTATAACGATATTTTTAAGTGGTAAAAGATAAGAAAAATATCGTAGACGGGAAGAAAGGAATAGACGACGCGAAGGTCTGATCCTTCCTAGGTTAAGAAAAGGATCAGGCTTTCGGCTCCTCACACACACAAGTACAAACAACACAGTAGCATGCTGCATTCTATTTCACGTCGATCTTTTGTGGGGATACAGTACCCTCCCAGGCGAGAGCTGAGGTCTTCAGATATGAAAGACTCGAAAGTTTAAATTAAAATAGTAACATTTTAACAATTAAAACGTATTTCTATTGTCTTTGTCACCTTCATCGAGCACGGCTTCAAATAAGTCAAAAGAAATGTAAATCCCGTGCAAAAGTAACAGATCCAAGAAGAACTTAAAGATAAAAGGAAAACTTTTTATGTTGCGCAAAAGAAAAGTTCGCCCTATCTTAATGTATGAAAAAACTAAAAGTACATGCCTTTGGTATAAATTACTCGTCCCTTTTCTTACAAAAATGTATATTTCTACCTTGACTAATATGTATAATTAAATGAAGATTACAACAACAAATTATTCTGCGAATTAACTTAACATACAATATCCCATTATATTCCACTTTTGAATTGCTTTCTCTCATTTAGACAAAAGATTGAACCCACGTTTGTAACCTGCAGACGTATGCTCTTAGCTGTTTCTTAATCAATAACGAAACATCACCAACAGTTAATATCACAAAACCGGTTATTTTAAAAAGACTTCATATAATGTGCATGCGCATAAACATTTCAAATAAACCAGCACAATTGGATTTATTCATTACTAGCTGTTCGCCCCGGCTTCGCCCGTGGTACATATATAGTCTATGTTACTCGTGGATAATGTAGCTTTTGAATGGTGAAAGAATTTTTAAAATCGGTCCAGTAGTTTTTGAGCCTATTCATTACAACCAAACAAATAAAGTTTTCCTCTTTATAATATTAGTGTAGATTATCTTTTAATTAGACAGTAATTCGGTTTTTGACAATGTATGCAAAAGGGTAAAATAGTATCAGGGATATTGTCAGTAAGCGGTGTAACCATTCATAAAATCCTGTACGTACCTCGTTCACAAAATGCTCCCTCGTAATCGCCATCGCGGCACTCACAGATGGGCCCATCGTCCGTGCTGATGCAGACACCGCCATGCTGGCACGGGTCGCGGCGCTCGCACGCGTCCCCGCTCGCGTTGGTCACCCGAGACGACTGGAACGGAGTGATTCATGATACTACGATGATAATACAACTTTTTTATATCATAACGGGCAACTGCTGGTGGTTCGTTTAATGGTAAGTCACCACTGCCCATGAACATTTGCAGAGGTAGTGCGTCAGCGAATGCGCCGCCCACTTTATGGGTTACAGATAAGGAAAGGATTAACGACTGGAAAGAAGGAATGGACGAGGAATGAGGAATGGGAACGGTGAGGAAAAGGCAACCGGCCTCCGGCTCACCCACTTACCGTACTCAACACAGTAGCATATTATTAATTGCATATTACAACGTAGAAGAAATAGTGAAAATGTTTGGATGATATATGATGATTAGAATAACTGGTGGGTATAACGTCAAGACATGTAAAGAATAAAAACGAATGTCGGCTGAATTGTGTTAAATTATTATTATATTATTATATTTATGTTTAAGATATTAATCGTAATGATTATATACCCTCGACTCCTCGATTTTGGTCCAAGTTCCTAAGCACTGAGGCAACATTCGTCATGTATAAAATAGTTATTATTCATATGATAACGTCATTATTCATTCCTTCACAGACGGTCTCTTCCGAATAATAAAAATATAAACAATTTAAACTGAAGCTCTTCCACTCTATTCCCATTAACTGTGATCAGGATATTTCTTAACTTGGGAAAAAACTCGGAGTCCAGTGGGAGTTCACAAACGCAACACTACCAGACTAGGTAAGGTTATCCAAGAATCTTCTTTACGTGATTCCCAATTCACTCAGGTGCAAAAACAAATCCATCAAAAATGTTAAACGAAACTATTCAATATAAAAGAAGTAATATTATGAAAGAATTCCTTAGCACATTATTAATAACGACAATTTAAGTTATTAGCAAACTTTAACTGTCCTTATTTCCCGTAATAAATGAACTTATGACGATCGTAACGGCACAGTGAATGATTGTTATATTGGCTATAATCTAAGGATTATTGTACAAGTTTATGTTGTGATGTTAACAATAGCATAGACTAAGGCTATTACAAAATAAGGTTATTGTATTTCAAGGAAGGTCTCCTCGCACGTGTGGTTTATAGGGTGTTCAAGGTTCTATATGTTTCTGTCTTGATTCAAAATCAGAATTTCCGAGTTGCTACCAATGTAGTTATATTACTAACAATGGATCAAATAAATCAATCAGTTTAATGTATGAAACATATCATTATAATATCTAACACAACTACAAAATCATTTGGACAGAGTAACAAGAACCAAGCAGAAAAAAAAACTATATTTGTTTATATATTTGTATTTAGATTCAAGATTTTTAGATTCAGATTTAAATCGTTTTCTGTATTTACAGATTACAGAAAACGATCTAAATCTGAAGTTTAGAAACCGAAAAAAAAATCAGATTAATCATCAACAAATGGAGATATGTTAATTTATTGGTTCGTTTATTACATTTATGTAAAATTTTCCTGAAAATTATATAGTCAGGCATTTATTTCTTAGCTGTTAAACAAATTAGGTCGCCAACATTATTAGCTACTCGTATTTCCATGAATTGTTGCAAAATACGTTCAAAGACGAAACACTTAGGCTCCATTAACTGCTCTATAAATAATGGCTTTTTATTCAGCATTTTATCAAAATCCTTTCACAAGGTCCAAATAACACGTCGCTAGGTTAATAATGTTAGGTCACGAATATCATTGCATAGCACGATTCATTATATTTGACGCCCACATCACGCGACAATCTTCCAGAGCCAAAGTACATAAGAGCATGCCCTGGCTTAGATTGGGTCACGCTTATATCACTATCCCATAACACACTCACACACACATACACCAAAAAGCACACACATAGATGTCTTAAGCATGATTGATATCATTTATTGAATGAAGATGGGCTTGTTTACAAATGCGAATATGTACAATTCCAGTAAGCCCATCATTATCTAGTAGGTTGGAGCGTTGTGACTTATGTCCAAGCGGGTTGTATGAACGCAACAACAATCTACCTAAACAGGAGTTTCTAGAAGTTCCTTATATAAATGTAACAATGTCAGATAGATTGGACTTCGGGACTCGGTTTCACGAAAAAGATAGTTGTCATCTATAGATTGATCCTTTAAAATACCCAAGGAAAAACAAAAAAAAAAACAAAAGAAAACGGATAATTAGTCTCCTCAATGATACGAATTATAAAAGACGAAACGCGATTAATATTTATTCACAAAATATAATTTGCCAGAAAATATTTAATTAAAAGTTAGAATATACGCGATATGTATATACATACAAATGAAAATTCCATTTTAACGACGAAAACGGTAATTCACCTATCCTCCCACGCTTAAAAATTCCGCGTAGCCGTGCTACACAGGGGCTACGACGATATAGCAGCTACGTAGTGAACGTAGGCGTTGCGTAGGTCGTGAAAACATACAGAGTTTCATTGAATATTAAATGCTTATTCAACAAATAGAGTTTTCAAACAATAACTATTAAATTTTGTAACCTTAAATCCGCCTACATTTAACTGAGTTTGTGGTTGTTAACACGCATAAATTATTTTTTTAACTCCTTATGTAAATCAACTTTTTTTCCTACGTGTGCATTATACAATAAAGAGTTTTAGTAAATAAATAAATCAGCTGATATTTATTTTTATAACATTACGAAAAGTCAGACGTAAGAATATAGAAGTTATAGCCGAGCCAAAGTAGACCAAACAAATAGTAAAAAGCCTCAATAGCATGACATGTTTCAGTAACATATTTATAAAATGGTACGCGTCCTAAAATAGTTGTATTTGAAGAATTCTTTTGACCCATTTGGCAAGTTTGTTACTCTGTCAGCCAAGATGTACATCGAGATAACTAGAAATTGTTTTCATATCGCTACTACAATATTCTTGCTACAAAATATTATATTGCGTGGACTAGCTTGTTAATTTGGATATAATATGTGCTGTATTTATACAACAAAGTATATTCATAAACATTACAAAAGATAGTCCATTTGTATTGAGGCTAGACTGTTATTCTTATAAAAATAAATTCACTATAGTAGAGTTTTGATTAGCTTATTCATAAAAAATTATGTAATGATAGAAAAAGTTATTTATTTATTTAATAATAGTAAAAATAACAAAAGCTTAGTAAAAAATTTATTACAAGTACAAGTATTTTTATATCTTGTATGTTATTCTGGTACATAATCACTACCAAATATCATCAAAAGCTCTTTAATCGTTTTTTCTTTACAAAGCACAAACATACATCCTTACGTCCATACATTCTTACAAACTTTCGTGTTAATAATATGACTAGGTTTCTTAAAAAATCATTTCACTCTTACTAACTATAAAACTCCTTTTCTTAAATAATGATTTAAACAAACCAAAACCACATTCAATTTGTCGAAACTAGATCAAACTAAAATGGAACCATATGGCAAGCACCAGCTGTCATATAAAAAAATAATCATAAAAATCGGTTTACCCAGATTTAAAAATAAGGTACCATAATCAAAAAATACATTCGAATACCCTCCTCAATTTATGAAGACAGTTCAAAATGATTCATTTTAAGCCTATATACAATGTTAAAACAATACCCCGTAAGCCAATTTATAAGAATTGTAAACCGTGAAATATAAAAGTTAAACCCTACGATGGTAAACACAACGTTTTACCCTATATTTCCACTCTCATTATTGGCGGAGCGCCCGGGCGTCTGTCAATAGGGAATTCGGTATGGACGTAAAATTTTCAATAGCTACACCCATGTGTTAGACCCGGAACAGTTTATAGGATGTTGTATGATAATCCCTGGAATGGGATAATAAACCCAGTTGATATACACAATGTATAAGTGAAGTGTTACTGTTGATTAGATATTTGATGTTATGAAATAATAATATATTATTATACGGTAACGCTTTCGAGGAAAATGTTTTTTTTATCCCATGTATAATATTATTTTATATATTACTAGCTGCACCCGGCAAACGCTGTTCTGCCTTACTCTTATCATTGAGGGGTGTGAAAAATAGATGTTAGCCGATTCTCAGACCTACCCAATATGCTTACCAAATTTCAGAGGAATCGGTCAAGCCGTTTCGGAGAAGTATAGAGACTAACATTGTGACACGATAATTTTATATATAAGATACTAAATTAAAACTTGACAAACCCCCGACCTACTTTGTTTAATTTAAAATGACCGACCATTTTGTGATGTCGGCCATTCAAAATTTTAAATTGAATGATTAATCTGACATTATGTGATGGCTGCATCTGTGACAGATTTACTTCACACATAGCTAAAAACCAACGAAAGAAGCTTTAGCTTCAGATTTAATGAGGAAAAAAGCATCGAAACCGTTTCATACGCTTTAGAGTTACGTTATGTCTCCACATACAGAAACACACGCAGACAGATATCGATGTCCAACTTACAACTATTTTGCGTCGGAGCTAAAACCCCCGATTTATTACGAAAAAGCAGCGCTTAAGAAACATTTGAAGTTCTAGTTATCCAGAGGTTGTTTCAATGATTAGACGTGACTCAGACCAACTTTTTCATAACTAGAAAAAAAAGTAACGTTATATGAGTGACGAGTCATGACACAGACTACATGTCTCCCAGCCATTAGCGTCGCGAAACGTCAGCTGTTCAACGTTTTACGAAGGCGCTACCCTTGTCTGTGACGTGAACGTTATGACGCTCTTAACTGCAGGATGACTTGTGGCAACTTCACGATGGTAATGTGTTGAACAAAATACTTTGTAAGCGTTTCTGTTTCACAAATTTGATGTGATTATATTTAATATGAGAATAGTAGGACCACAGATAACATAATACTATACTGTAGTAATTACAAACTTTTGTATAATCATCATTATTTTCATCCTAAAACATTGAATGTAGAAATTCTTATGAGTAATAATGTCTTGGAGCTTAAATAAATATTATAAAATTTATATCTTAGTATTTTCTTGTGTTTGTTTTTAAGCGAGTATTATACATTTAAAAATTACTATTCATTATATTACTAACCCGACGTTTCGAACACTTTACAGCGAGCGTGGTCATGGGGAGACTGAGATGTTACATGTCTTGAAGGTCATACAAAAATTGTTGTTTGTGAACTATTGTTGTGCAATTCTTAAAAGCCATGATAGAAGTATATACGCTTTATAATAATAAGCCGCTCGTCTGGGCTCACCTCGGGCTGATAAAAACAAATAAATAAATACAATATACACTGTGACACTCGCAGACAAAATGGCTTTTAATTTTCAAAAGTTTTTTTTTTTTCATCGTTTCCCCTACAACACAAACTCACGAATTCACAAACTTTACCTTGTTACTATATTGGTATAGATAATATTTTTATCTGGTTATAATATAGGCTCGATTCCTTCTGTTATGAAGATATTGTAAATTCTTTACCATTTGGTTTTCTAAGCTGCCATTATGTACCAATCATAATATAGTGTTTTAACTAACGAATATTTAGCCAACGTATTATTTAATATTGTTTGTTGAAATCTAATTTCGCGGACAAGGTTTATTTTCCCATCACTGTTTATTCTATCCGCCAACGATATTGAATTTTCAATGAGGTCCTATCGAGCCTTTATTGCCTTATAGCAAAGAGATAATAAACATGTCTACAGTTTATGAAAATTTATTTCAAGCAATAATATCTTGTTTATTTAAAGCTAGCGCGGCATGCGCTTCGTTCGCTTGCATTCTAGGTTTTCTCGGAACTCTCCCTGGACAATTTCTACAGGGGGGTTAAAAAATCAGTTATGTTTTAATATCCACGGACTACAACTTTCCATGAATATAAACACATTTCAAAATTGGTTGAACGGAGTAACCAATAAGTGTGGAGATTTATCAAATTGTAACTTATCTAATTACTACCATTAACTAACTACTTTTACCCGGCTAGCGAGTGACGCCATGGGAATTTTATTTGTCTATCACATGCTTACGATGTTTTTCAACATTAAGTTTTCTTTCGAAAAAGTTGAGAAATAAACTCCCACCTCACAGTATATTTTTGTGACTTATTTGTAAGTTACTACTGACAGAGAAATCATTCGTAAAATCTAATGATATCACTTTCTCATATAGCATGAAACTATACAAAGATAAATACATATTTTCTCAACAGTTCAGCGACAAAAACAGTTTGAATAATTTCCTTTGTGTGGCTAATGAGTCGGTAAAAATTATATTCATTATGTATGAAAATATAAA
>NC_052109.1:998518-1006275 GCF_012273895.1 Zerene cesonia
AATCAAACAGTATCAAATACTCTATTGAACTATATAAACGAGTCGTGAAACTGGAAAATCCTATAATACACCTGTAACACTTATTCAATACTGCTTATTATTATCAAGTTTAGTGGTGACTCAGTGGTTAAGACCTGGGACTTATATGAAACCGAATGAACGCCCAAGAAATGAAATCATTTTTAAATTAATGTACATATTAGGATATGTAGGAAATAGGAAATAGGTTTCCTACTATCCTACTAATCCTACTAATATTATAAATGCGAAAGTTTGTATGGATGTGTGTGTGTTTGTTGCTCTTTCACGCAAAAACTCCTGAACCGATCGCAATGAAATTTGGTACGTAGATAGCTGGACAACTGAAATAACATATAGGCAACTTTTCATCCCGATATTCCAACGGGATACGGACTGACGCGGGTGAAACCGCGAGGCGCAGCTAGTTATTCATACTTCTCGAAACGTTAAAGAAAAACATCGTGAGGAAACTGGCGTGCCAAAAATTATTGTCTATTAATTTAATTTTGTATGATATCTCCCAACCCGCACTTGGCTGGCGTGGGGATGGTTGTGGTAGCTAGCACCCGCATAGACGGCCCATGAGTCTACAGTGGCTACGTATACGTGCTGTATACAATTTAATATCATCTAATTATGTTTTTCAAAGAATTTTCTTACTTTCAAGTGTCGGTTCGTTTATTTATCATCTTAATTACCATTTAATTTCTTGCTTCAACAATTTCTTGTGTTATAAAGGCAAATTAGATTAAAAACAACATGGATGGAAGTTTTAGTAAATGAGTATTATAATTTTGTAAAAATATTAAATACATTGAGAAATTATATGGAGAAAGTTAATAATAAAATAATATGAAAAAACTTATTTGTTTAGTAGTACACAAAGAATAAATGAGCACGATAAATTTAATAATTATTCTTTATTTATTCTTTATTTATTCTTTATTTCTCTTAATAAAATTGCAATATAAAAAATTGGCGGTCTTATCGCTATATAGCGATTTGTTTCAGACATGTAAATGTTAAATACATCCATGGAACCTGGAAGGAAGACACAGCACACTTTACAAATAAAAATAATATAATAAGTTTATGAGCTATATAAATACTTGCTATTGCACCTAGATTCGTTAGCGGGTGAAACCGCATGGCGCAGCTAGTATATAATTTATTCGTTCTATTTTATGTTTCCTCTACAATACTCACGATCTAACCAGTTACTCATCCGAAACAAATTTGTTGTAATATGATTTTTCATCATTGAATATTTTCGTCGAGGAGTAGCACTAATTATCTTACAATGGTTTCGTCCCTTCTTTTGTTATTAAACTAGCTATTTTGAATACTGTTATCGTTAAAGCAAGCACTTTGTTAATTAAAGCGAATATTACTATACATATTTAAAATTATTATTATAAATTCTACAATGCGACATGACCCTAGGTAGCAGCTAATAACCGAGACTCGATATTTTACGGCTGACTAACTTCTTTAATAATTTTGTTAGAGGTTCAGATTCAATCTTTGTAATAACATAGCCTGAAGTTTCTAATTACCGCATGTTTTCCTTTCCTTATAAATTATGTGGAGGTAGAAGAGCAATCCTTCCTACTACGATGTGTGTGTGTTTGTTGCTCTTTCACGCAAAGACTACTGAACCGATTGCAATTGAATTTTGATATGTAGACAGCTGGACAACTGGAATAACATACAGGAAGCTTTTTATCCCGATATTCCTACGGGATACAGACTTACGCCGGTGAAACCGCGGGGCGCAGCTAGTTTTTTTATATTACAGAGTGATTTCTGCTTCACTTTATTGGGCTGTTTTTTCATTGTTTTTGTGATTTTTTTTTAAATAAAAACTCAGTTGTTTTGACTTTTAGCCAAATATCTATAGTATCTGCAAACAATTGTGAAAGAACGAAACCAGGGGCCTACTGATAGTATTATAACAAACATAAAAAGACACGTGATTCATTATTAAAAGTACATACTTAAAACACAGCGATGTTTCATTAATAAGCAACTCTGATCAATTTCAATCTCGGCAAGGTGAACCTTTGTTGGAGGATTAACCCGAGAGTTTCGAGTCGATGTTTGATTTAAATACTTTTAAAAACACAATTTCTCCCTTATTTCATGTTATAAAAGCTTTTATTTAAATTATTTTAAGGTTTTTATTTGAATATGACATGCGATATCAAATGAGATAAATGATATTGTGATAATAAATATCATCTCCAACCATATCCTTTTCCTTTCCTTTTTTTTCGTTTTTTGGGTCTTTTGTCTTTTGTCCAATAAGTAGACATAAAATTGATTATTAAACTCAGGGAAATTTATTGCATGCATAACAAATTCAACGGTATTTGAATAAATGATGTACCTACATCAAAACGTATGATAAAACAGTTTTGCCACTAGTCATTACATCACCAGTGGAAATAACTCTATGGCTACATAGTAGATACAACGGAATATTTCCAATAAAATGTGACAGTTCCGTCAATTACTCACGTCGATTCTATAAGGGCCAAGGTAAAAGGCCATTAAAATGCTATTACGTGGACGAAGAAGTTTTTAAGGGTCGGTAAACAAACCGATATCCTCGTATCTACACGAAATAGTGCCTCTTCGGAACGGGAGCAATTTTAGCTTTTTAATTATTGGTCGTATTTTAGAGACATATCTCTTTAAACTAAAGAAAAGGAAATGAACTGGGCGCGATATATTTTATTTTGTAAAGAATTGTTAACTATGCCACTTGCTAACTCGCTTGATCATCAAACTTAAGAATATTTAAAATAACTTATGCACGGAATTAGAAAAGTAATTGAACGAGGATTACCAAAATTAGAAATCCCATAATACGTAGTTAAGAATATTTTATATTTATTGGTAAGTCCCTGCCTACTCTCCTTTATAACTAAGTCTACTTTTGTGACATTATCTTGTATATTAATAGACATAATAGATATTATATTTAAATTACAGAAAACGGCCCTTATAATAGGTTAATGACAAATACAATAAATCCCATTGAATATACGGAAAATTCATAAAAAAACACGCGTCGAAATATTTGAATGGTTCAAATTTATTTGTAATATTTCAAAATATCTCGTTATTTCATCACAAAGGGTACAGATCACTTTCCTCTTGACCGAGTTGGAATCCTTTTAAGAGTTATTGAATTTGGGCGAGCGCAAGAAACTCTAAACATGAAAGAATATCGAGACAGCGTGCGGAATAGTAGTGAAATACTTACACATTGAAATACCGAGTGTATTTCATAATAATTCGGATGGAATTTGTGAGGTTTATTTTCTCGAAGAAACCAATAAATCGTAGGGGATAGAGGATAGTATTTTGCACGCTGAAAGAGAATAGCATGGATGAAAGTCGGGGTCGCTTACCAATCTTTTAGAAATATATAATTAGTTTGGCAATATATAATTGGCATAGTAGTTAATTATAGAGTTTTATTCCTATTGTAAACCTCTTTGAACTTTACATGTTATGATAACACAAAGGTAGAATTTTAAACTGCAAGATACATAATTTTCAAATTAAAAATTCCAAATCCCAAACGTCATTTTCAACAGTCGTACCGAAAACGAAAGAAGTTCTCATGGTAATTGGATTTTTTTTTGGGTTTTTTCACGATACTTCTGCGGGTTTTTTACCGGGATAGGGAATCGCTATCATATGGTCCCATTTAAGAATTAGGAGCGGTACTTTCCCCCCGGGACGACCTTTTTGTGGAAAATAATTATTTAATGGTGTTCCTCAGCATCCACGTTCCACATACTTTACTTAGTAGCAAAAGCATATTTTTCTAAAATCAATTTAAATCCACAATATCTAATAAATGCAAAATATCTAAAGACAAAAAGAGACATTATTATTTCAACATTACATCGATAAAGTAGGTTGCAGCTAAACAGTTTGTTACATAAATATTTATATCTTAAAAAGACAAAGGGAAATAGCTCGGGAGAGATATTAATGGGAGCTTCCGATTTATTTAATGTACGTGTCTTGAGTTTCAGTTGAGTATGCAACGGCTTTATCAGAAGACATTCTTTTACAGCCAGGTTTGTTTTTTTTTAAGAATATTTTACGAGTGAGTTTCTTCATGGCCCTTTTCTATTCTTATCTATTATTCTCTATATCTTTCTAAAGCGATGTCTGATTGCTATTTTCCTAAACTAGCACTTCTAATAGAATTGAATAAACAGGTGTTTGTTTGCCGTCTGTATACTAATTGAGCTTTCTTATATGAAAACACGATATAAGTAGTAACACTAAAATATAAACACTGTTTGGAGTTAGATTTCTAGGAAAAATTGTTGTTTGTCCAAAAATAAGAATGGTTGTGTTAACATCTCTGACAAATATATATTAAATGACCTCGGTACATTTACCTAAAGGTCCTTTACGAGCGAAACCGAGATCCAAATGTTTTTCAGGCCTGTACCTTTCTAAATCTTGCTCAGTGGGTTTATCAGGATATTTATTGATGCAGAACTTTCGTGTCCCTCCAACTAACAATGTTTTACAGTATATAGATTCTTCCTTGTACGCCTATTCAGCATTAGCGCTCTAGAGTTACGACCATGTCGGCCTGGACTAAACGGGCTTATTGATCGTATTGAATTGTATGAAAATGAATACAGATATTACTAAACTACAGAGATCACTACTAAATCTTAAGATTACCTAATAAACGCTACTATTTTTGTAAATGTAATGTGTAATAATAATCAGGTTTCTTTCAGTATATTATATTAAAGAGTTTTAAATATATAAATATTTAAACTTTCATTTACTTATTTTTCACCAGAACAAAAGGTATTTATTTATAAACACACTGATCAACCTAAATGTCAAACAATTTAATATCAGTCAGCGTAATTTATTTTCACAATTCCATTTAATTATATTTTGAAATAGGAACCTTATATTAAGCCTTTAAGCTGCCAGCAGTAAAATACATCTTCTCAATCCTTACCAAATTGAGTTATAACATGAAAATATTTGATCAATTTTATGAAGATCTTAAAAACAAAATGGAACCAAAGCTAGTGTATTAACGAACGACTTAAATTAAAACAGTTTAACGGAAACTGGAGCATTTAAAAAGCCCTCAAACAAAGATGAGCACGGTAATTGTAAATTCAAATGGGTCAAAGCTACGTCTAAATAGCGAACCAGACAAGAGGTCAGCCCGAAATAACGGACCCACTACTTTTACATTTATCATCACCCTTTATAGACTTTGAATCGACTCGCTGATATGGGCAAAGGTAAATGTGTCATATGCAGATTACTTTAAAGTTGGATACATTCTGACACGATTTGAAATTTTAAATGTCAAAAAATTTTTATTTTATTTTTTAAACAAGCTTAATAGATGGGTGGGTGGGTAGCGCTTATAGTTTTTATATTAATTTATATTTTGTTTTGGAGTGGTTTTGAAGTCGGTTCAATTTTTTGTTAAAAATAATTATAAATGTTTCGTTACATCATGCCACGTTTTTGTTTTGATGTAAATTTGATTTGTTTTTTTTTGTGTTAATTCATTTATATTATTTTATAAATATGACTCAATGTAAATACATAATAAAAATGCCTTTGGAATTCTATGATTTTTTACTACACTCATACTTTAAACTAATACAAAGAATGATAATCAAAAATAGGTGAAATTAATTTTATGTATAACAGTTTTCGATTATTCCTCCATACCTTCAGATCCCGCGAGTGTCTCAGTTCTTGCCTCCGAGGCGGCTGGCCCGGGAGGTCGGAGTACACCAGGTTCCTCACAGCCCCTTTGAACTTTGGCTCAAATATAACAGACGGCAGTGCTAGCGTTGATAGTTTGGAGTTATATCTGGAAGTAAGATTTTATATTATACTAAGAAACCACGCTTATATAATAAATTAACCGATTTTCAAAATCTTTCTTTTAAAAAAAATAACCTATATCCATTCCGAATAATGTATCTTTATTTTAGTGCAAGAATTATCAGGATCGAATCAGTATTTCCGAAGATTACCCCGACAAACATGTAAAGAATATTTAAATCTTTATAATGTTATTATAGATTAAAAACTAAGCAGCGTATAACTACCAGGCCTGTTCGAAATGCCTTAAAAAGTGCCTTATCTGTTATATATAATATTTGAAATGTTTGTAAGCATCAATACTTCATTTAATTATATATATGTAATGATATAATTAGCTCCTCACGGTAAACAGATTCAACGTAAGATAATTCAGAAATGGATTAAACAACTTATACATTATTATACACAGAAAATATTCCTACATAACAGTTTACATAAAGCAATTACGACATCTATCTTCCCCCTGGGTCCCCTGGGACAAAAATTCGACACGACGTCGGTTAAATTGAGCATTTATAGCTTCACATCTCTCCTAGGCATAAGGCTATAACTAGATAACAAACTTCCTGTCCCCGGACAACTACCGAAATTATTGTTTACACAATAAACTTCGTATCAGTAAAGATTTGCCCTGTAAACATATCGCATTCCTATAACTCTGAGGCTATTATATCCACTAATATCCAACAATATCATAAACGCTAACGTATGTGAGGATGGCTGTACGTTTGTTTTTCGTTTACGTGAAATCCACTAAACGGATTTTGATGCTTCTTGACATTGATTGAAGAATACATGAGCTATGGAAATACTTGCTTTTGCCGGCGTTTTCGCTCGCGGGGAAACAGTACGCTATAATAATAAACATGTTGTGAAAATTCACCAAGTACAAAATTTTGTAGACCAAGGGTATCTGCGGCGGAAAATTAGTATATACATACATGAATAAGTTTAGAAATTAAAAACTTTTTAACGGATTTTAAACGCGATTTATTCATTATATTATTAACCCGACGTTTCGAACACTTTACAGCGAGCGTGGTCACGGGGAGACTGAGATGTTATATGTCTTGAAGGTCATACAAAAATTGTTGTTTGTGAACTACCTCCACCTATTTCTCCGCAGTTGGTATGTGGAGTATTTTTCTGGATGTTGGCAGTATTGGCTTATAGTGACTTCTGGTCTTTTGGTATGTCTGACATGGGGTTTTAAATTCTTGATAACAGGATCCCAGGTGTTGAAAAAGCTGTAAACCATCTTCTCTATTGAAATTTGGATGTTTTTTAATTTCAATAGCCTCACGTACAAGTCTTGGAAAAAATCTCGATCGAAACGTCTGGTTAATAATATAATGAATAATTCGCGTTTAAAATCCGTTAAAAAGTTTTTAATTTCTAAATTTATTTTTATTTTATTTATTTATTCTTTATTGTGCACTTAATTAACATTAAAGACAAAGAAAGGAGACAAATAAAACTTACATCTAGGCACAATGGGCGGTCTTATCGCTTAGAGCGATTTCTTCCAGACAACCTCGGGTACAATAGAGGACTATTATAATAATAATATGGGTAGTAAAATTATTATATATATATATATATAAATATAAATATATATATATATATATACATATATACACATACACATACACATATCTACACACACACATAAACATAACCATATATATATATATACATTGATAAGAAAAAATATATAAATATATATATATATATATAAATTAAAAAATGAAGGGGAAGACGGGAATAATTAAGTAAAATATCACTAGGTATAACATATTAATAATGATAAGAAATAAAAA
>NC_052109.1:1007275-1030918 GCF_012273895.1 Zerene cesonia
ACACATAATTGAGAGAATTGGGACATTAAAGCACCAAAAAAAAAAAAGAAAAATACATTTGTTTGGAAGGGAAATAATAAACTTAAATAGTTACTTCACTTTTAAAAGTCTCTTAGACCTGGCAGCTGGTTGTGCCTTGGCATATTTCTGTGCATCTCGACCACTTGCTGCTTGCTCACGAGTGTTAACTGGTGCAACAGGACACGATGATATAGCATCCAGGTCAGAAATACATACGATGCGGTGTTTGGAGCCATCTTGAGCTGCTATAAATATGAAGCCGTCCCTGGTCCAGCAGTGAGAGACACCAAAACGGTCCCTTGCAGCCATAAAAGCTTCGTGGCGACTTTTAGTTAAGAACTCAGATATAGTAATTCCAGAGTTTTTTAAACGTGTCTTTGCAAGCCAGACACTGTCTCGAAACTGGCTATCATGAAATTTAACTAAAATAGGTCTAGACTTAACGCCACTAATATGACCTAAGCGGTTGCAGTGACTGATGGCATCTTTATTCATTGTTGTAATGTTTAGTTTTTGTGATATGATGTCTGTGACAATAGAACTTAAATCTTCTTTACCATTTTCCGTCACACCATGGAACAATAAGATCTTTCTACGCGAACGCATCTCCTGCTGGTCAAGAAGTTTTGATAACATATTGATTTGAGTTTGTAAACACTGAAGTGAAGCAATCACAAAGTTGCGGAAAGTTTCAAAGTCCGACGCAAGTCTGGAAGTGGGACTGCTAGTGGCTGGGTTATGGTTATTTGATAAATCCCGCTGGAACTCTGCCATCCTTTTATTAAAATTAGCAGTCATATCTTCCATGCATTGCTTGATAGACTCCATAATGTGACTGTTCAGTTATGAGAGTATAGTGCAAGTAATAACTTGGATATTTTTATAAGGACACTGGTAGGCAAAATCACTGTTTAACACATATAGTTTTTATGATAAATTAGTTAAGTAAATAATTTTCGTAAATTAAAATTTTAAGAGCAGAACAAAAGCACGTCTTTCTTATTTAGCTTCTACCCACGAAAAAAAAAAAAAAAAAAAAAAAAAAAAAAAAAAAAAATATAATGTATAATACTCGCGTGCAATCAAACACAAGAAAATACTATGAATAAGTTTCTTATCTTGGAATAATATATATTTCTATTTTTATTTGAATTTAAGTACACACGTGTACTGCTCTTTTAGAAATAAAACAATGCAATGGTGTTAATTCAATTGACATATTTCAAATATTTGATTAGCATAAACAAATTTTCTTCAACAGAGCAAGTACTTATTTGATTACCCATAAGTATATGCATTCAAAATGTAAAGGTAATTTTATCTTTACGCTTTCATGGCTAAAAGAGGAATCTCTTTAATCTTTGGGCTTTGCGGCCCACTGAATATACAAATTATACGAATTTGTATACAAATATTCAGAATTATCACGCAACAAATCATAATGGCTTAAACGATTGCTCATTTGTCTTTCATAATCATTATGTATCCACTTTGTTGTTTGGAAAAATAAGATAAAACTCTGTCTAAGTACATATATTTACAATTGGCAGTCTTACTACTATGAAGCAATTTCTTCCAGGCACTACCAGTAAATGTTATCAAGCTACTATTATGACCAGTACAGCCGTAATAAACACACGATTATATGCACATTTTCCATTATACTTAACCTCCATAATATAAAAATTGTAAAAATAGGATTGAATCGGTTAAAGAAGTAAAGGAGTAAAAATATATCTTACATCACTCAAAGGTTTCGCTTAATGTGCCATATTATTTGAATACTCACGCTGCTTATTTTATTTTATCAGTTTATTCAACTACTTTCAATCGTTAATTTTATTTATATTTGTATATAAAATAGTATTTAACGGAATATTTCAAGATAACAAAGTACAAGTAAACAGAATGCACTGGAATGAATTTCAAAAAGCAACCTCAATGAACTTGACATCTCGGAGCCATCGTGTGACAAGGACAGATAGCAATTTATCAGCCGTCCTCTTCCATCGCCACAATATATCTTGGGCTTGACGTGTCTTCGGCGATGTAATTTAAAATCGCTTTCAAGTCAACATTTGTTAGTTTTTTGACATTTAATAACTTTGTGTATTTGTAATGTCGGTCCGCTGTGCTAATTTTGTAAAATAAATCTAAAAAAACCTCTTTAGTAAAACACTCCGTCTGCTGCACCTGTACTTGTGTTTTTGTTTCAATATAAAAATGTACTGCAATGAAGAAGACTTGGTTGCTGATAGCAATAGGTTTGGTGATAGATTATACACACTTGACAAGTATGCTCGGATTTAGATCTCAAAAGAAGAAACAGGACTCCGAGTCCGACAGTAACTTCAATCACGTTCATCAAAAACTAAAAATTTATGACAGGATTACAAAGCATTTACCTTACTCCATTAAAGACAAATAGAATAATTGCTGAATACTGAACGATACGTCTTCGTTCAGTGAACGCTAACATGTTATGCGTTAATTAATAATTCCGAATGCGGAGAGCCATTTCTTACGGAAAACACGTTACAATTTTATATCTAAAACGCAATCTCGTTTACTCTTAAAAACAATTGTCAAAAACAAAGGGATCGTACAAAAATAAACGTCTAGTATGAACAAGGATGACAAGAAGGTATTCATTATTACATATTAGGTATGTTTGGTTTTATTAATTTATTTTAATAAAGATTAGAAAACTAAAGAAAGAAACATCGTCATGGTAGAAATAATTTTAAAAAGTTGCCATATTTTTAAGTACTAGTGAACGGATAAACACTTACACATCAAAGTAACTTACATTATTCAAGTATGTAAATTACTTGTACTATATGAAAATTAAGGTAAACATAGAAGGACACATCAAAGGTATCAAAATTGGCCGACAGCGCTTAAATCGCTTAGCCGCTCGACTGGGCTGGCATCAATAGCCCACAATGAAAGCTATCCTCAGTATTGCGTGACCTGTTTCTGAACGTGAGCCATGCTAATGCTCTTATTTATTTATCTGCACTTTGTTCAGCTGATCTGTACTAATATTACAAAGCTGAAGAGTTTATTTCTTGGGAACTGTAAGTTCGAATCGATTTATTTTTGTGGGATAGTTTATTTATTGAAGAAGGCTATATAATATCACGCATCAGGACCGGGGCAGCAATGAAAAATGTTTCAAAAGCGGATAAAATATCAATGCGAAGAAAAATAAAAAAAGAGTTAAAATACGACTGATATAATAATTAATAGAAGCAAGTGGTTATCGCTTGATATATTCCCAACAATGCAATGGGAATCATAAAAAATCCCTAAATAATTCAGGTATTCGAACATGACACACAAACAGACAAGTTCTTAAGATAATTGTTTTTCCGTTCTTTTAATTATAAATTGTAATATAAAGGCCATTCGATTCTAATAGCAAATATTTCGTAAATAAAACCATACAGTTGTAGCTTCATCCAGTGACCTAGCATATGTCGAAAATAATTCCAATAATGGTACATCTCACTCTATAATACTTTTGCATTCGTGAATCTTTACACCAACTCTAAAGTAACCCCTTTTGCCCATATACGAGTACAATCCGTTCTAAATTAATACTGTCCAAGTCATCTTTCTACCTGGATTTAAATTACGTTCAGCCGATTAAAGATCTCATTGAGCTGTTTTACATACCTCTATAATATATTTGTTGTTATACTTTAGACCACGATAGTCTTGAAAAACGTAACCTTCAAATAATTCTGATCATTTAAAGGTTAAGTTTTTCTAGACCAAATTTAAATGAGGCCGTATGGCAGGCACCAGTTCTTAAGTTTTTTAAATAAAAGAAGAATCATTAAAATAGATTTACCCAGTCTCAGAAAGTTCTGAGGTAACAAAAACGAAAAAATAACACAGACGAATTGACTCCTTGTTTTTGAAGTCGGTTAAAAATATTAATTTAAAAATATTACATCCTGTTTTATCAAAAAAAAGTTGGTTAAAAATACGTGACGTGTGGTAGCCCTGGAATCTTGGATCAATATCATCAAATTTCCATTATCATTAAAGACATAGATAATTATTAAAGCCAATAACTTGTTTAACATTATATCTAAAAAATCGCATAAAAACAAAAGAATTACAACATATAGTAAATCCGTATGATCAGGTTATTCTGTGAGCGAAACAGCTTACGCCTTAACAATTCCTCCAGCCAACACAAAATGCCGTAAACTCAACAGCCTAGTTATTTATGTACCCCGATGCCGTTATAGAGGGGACGGTATTTTATCTGCAGTTGCCGGCGAAATATTTCGCGAGGACTTGAAAGATATGCTCTCGATACAATGCCGCTTATATTATGTATGACTTTCCATCGCGAAGAACGAACCTGACATAGGAAATTCATCATTGAATCTTTTGATTTTTTGTTTATTTTCTAGCCTTATTTATGAAATCACTTACCTAGTTTTGACGGAGACACACGCGTTATATGTTTCTTTTACTAATAGTAACAATATAAAGCAAAGGAGTTTGTTTGTTTCAACGCGCTAATCTAAAGAACTATTGAAATGATTTCGAAAATTTTTCTTCTTTACATCATATACGTGATACCTGTGACTATTGATTATATAATATATACGTGTGAAAAACTAGTAATTGAATACATTATTATTTACTAAGTTACGTATACTTCATATAAAGGATGTGCTAAACAAGCCTTTCAAATACATCAAAAACATTAGTTACATTTTTTACGAGTGCTTAATGTTCTCGTAAAGAAATTAAAATACATTCGGCTACAAGTGTACTTGACACGAAACGTTTTAATGTAGTCACACAATGATTGCGGGGCAATGTTTGTGCATAATGAAGGAGCTACGTGACTGGGCTGGACTACTGGCCTAGGTTAGCTCCGAATAGTTCGGCGCTAACTGAGATTGTACACCAGTGACCAGTTTACGTAGACCCCGTGGAGTTTGGAAGCCGGATTATGATTATAATGCGTCATTCTTTTACAACAATTATTTTCTATATTTAGTGTCATCAACTTTTCTAGAGGGAAGGTGTGAAGTCCCGTGTCCTAGTGGGGTTTGGGGCAGATGATGAACATCTGTTTCACTGATCGATTTTCTTTACGGACAAATAGGTGATCAGCCTTCTGTGTCCTGCCAAACCGAGATTTTTTTTTTGTGCGTCCCCACCGGGAATTGAACCCAGGTCTCCTCGGTTCTACGCTCACGCGTTAACCACTGTACCAAGGAGACGGTCTTCTAGAGGGAAGGTATTACTCTAAATTTTAAAATAGGACCAAATAGCAACAGTTTACCAGACACAACGACAATCGGTGGAAAACCGACAGAGTTATGGAGTTATAACAAAACCCAAAAAGTACAGTGGAATGGAGAACCCGGACAACGAAGGCATTTTTGGAACGTCGGTTGAAAACTGCAAAAAAAAAATTTGTTTTTATATTTTGATCACAAACATGATAGTGCAATTAAAAAATATAAGGTAAATATTAATTTGTTATAATATAATATTTTAATTGATGTTATATATAATTCTTACAAAATAATCTATTTTAACCTACATTCTCAAAAAAGGCGGATGCGCTTTTTAAGTTGTAACTAAACTTTTTAATATGCATTCCTCGTTTTTTATCGCTAAATATATATCGAAACTTTTCTAATAGCCAACAATTTTAATCCCATTAAATCTCTCAGCCAAGACTTCGCTCTCCGGAACGCTCCGAAAAATGAGGTATTTTTGTGTTAATGACACTATAATTCATGGAAACCATCTTGTTTTAGGAAGTGCTTGGAAGGAGGCAAGAGGGATCGCGATTCGGGGTTATTTATCTAATAATTATACCCTTTTGCTTAGTATTTCATTGTATATGTTTATTTTATTCGAGTATTGTGGACATATACAGTTGAGAACTCCATAACTGGAGAATAACTGGAGAAATTATTCATGATGACTGTACTAAAACTGTGGCTAATACAAACAAGTGGCATATTGAAAAAGTTACGATATAATATCTTATTAATACAGATATTTGTCTATTTTCTCTATCTTAATCCACTTTGATATTTAACACAACATCGATATTAATTATATTTTTTAAATTATAAAAGGTTAAAATTAAAAGCATAAATAATCTATATAAACATAAATAATATAATATATCCCTACATATATTATAAATGCGAAAGTAACTCTGTCTGTCTGTCTGTCTGTTACGCTTTCACGCCTAAACCACTGAACCGATTTTGATAAAATTTGGTATGAAGATATAATTTTACTTGGGAAAAAAATAGGATACTTTTTATCTTAAAAAAGGGTAGAAAGGGTTGAAAGAGGGGATGAAAGTTTTTATGAAAGTTCGTTATTGTCAAACCGATTTTGATGAAACTTGGTTAACTTTTTAATGCTAATAAAATACTCCTTACCATCTCGCGCGATATAAGCGAATACTACGCGGGCGAAGCCGCGGGCGAAAATCTAGTAGCTAATAAAACAGATATACCTAAGCCCAACCCGTTCACAACCCTTTTAACCTACAACATCGCTACAGCGTATGACTCACACTGGATCAATTTAAAGAGACTTAATTAAGATTCCTTAGATGTTCCTATTCCACTTTTATTGAGGTAATTTTACCAGAATGGCGGCTTTCAAAGGATCCCGATTGGGTTAAGGCCCCGTCCGTTTTATTGTAAATCTTCTATTTAATGAATTGTTTAATATTACACAAAATTTTTACAACATACACATATATATAAACGTCATATATATAAACGTCAATGCGTAATATTTTTGCGCATTTTTTTTCCAAATATCAATTAATCTTTTTACCATCTGGTTATATAATCTGCTTTACCGCTTTAGCAGATTTTTTATTCTATTTCAAAGTATAGTTGTTCGTTTTATTTGCGAAATCATTAAAGGTATACAAGAAAGCTATTCGAGTTCAGATTTTTCCCGTTTAATGAATTTAATATTACCTTTCAAGGAGTAAAGAATTCCTGAAAGTTTCGTTTAGTATTATAGAAACAAATAATGCTAATACTAATACTCATTTCTGAAAATGCTTGAGTAAAATAATTAAATAATTTAACTTAAAAATTTTACTAGTAAATTAATACATCAATAACAAGATCGTGTTTATTGATGTATGTGTGTATGAGATATGTATAATAAGATAGCTAATCATAAAAAAACAGAAGAAATCTCATAAATAAATATAGAAAGTCCTAACAAAACCTTCAATATCCATACATACAAGTAAAAAAACTCAACTCTTGAAACAGTCACCACCACACAAACAAACCATTAAATAATACAGCGAACAACATATTCGCGGGTTACAAAATTGAATTACACTAACAAAGAGGTCATAAATATGTAGCACTCATTAATATTTATGGTGTGTGCTCGCTGAGGCGGGCAAAGTGACCAGCTACAAAGTCTTGTGCAAATCCAAGACTGCCTCCAACCTTCTTTGGTTCCGTATGTTCTAAAACGAATATTTTTATCACGCTTTTATTAGCTTCATCTGTATGTTAGTATGTAACCGACTACTAGATTTTGACCGACTTTAAACGGACAGATTTAAATCCAACTCTCTCTCTCTCTGTTAATACCCGGATAGATTTCTATGCATTATACTTTACAAAAATACCAAAAAAATACCCCTTTATAAAAACTATAACATCAAGTCAACAAATAGTATCAATCATTTCACCATTCGCAAATAATCTAAACGGCTCTAATCCATATAATAATTTCTAATAAAATTAATAATTATTGATAGTTATTTAATTGTAGTAAAATACGAATCCCAGCGTAAGAAGCTAAGCATACGTAATAAAGGTCAATAAAACTTCAAACTATAACAATAAAATTTTACAAACATCACGTTAGATCCGTGAAACTACCGTATTGCCATCCAATACGCATCCAATCAACGACCTAGTTGTAGGAAACCTGTATGCGACTTGATCTTTTATATATGAAATCCCCATATCGTATGCGGCAATATTGTTTTGTCTTTGGAAACGAAGCAATAGACTGTAGCAAGAGAAAGGGACAAGTATGAAATGTGAAATGTATCTAATTACAATGACTAAAAGACTAAAATGAGGTAAAGAAATTACTGATTCTATTTCATAATCTTGAATTTAGGAACTTAACATAAACATAATTCACATAGTTCATTTCTTGGGTTGAAATGATTAAAAAAAATTATTAAATAAATAATTTTTTTATATACATAAATGGAGGACTTAAACATTTTAATTATCTAAGTTTTCTTTACTATAATGTGGTTAGTTCTATTCTCATTAATTGTATCAATTCTGTTATATCATACTAATATCATAAAAAGTTTGTAAGGATGTGTGCGTGTTTGTTGCTCTTTCTCGCACAAACTACTGAACCAATTGCAACGAAATTTTGACGTAGATAGCTGGACAACTGGAATAACATATAAACTACTTTTTATCCCAATATTTCTACGGGATACGGACTTACGCGGGTGAAACCGCAGCTTTTATAATTTTGACATTAGATCTAATTTTAATATTAGATCCTAAATCCACATATATAAAGACATAATAAACTACGTGATATTTTCATTCATGACAATACACTCGTATACTCATATATGAACAAAGTGTTGTGCAAAAATCAATACTGAGAGGATGAAGCCCATCATTGTCATTATCTATCATCACACTACTAATACACGATTTATAGCATCCATTTAGCATACTTGTATATGTGCTGTATTCACGTGTGAAATAGAATTTATCGCCTTAATATTTCAGTAACCCCAACTGTTAGGTTGTGCTATACATGAATAGAATAAGGGAGCTGCATTTTTTTATGTGATACCGGGCAACTGAGCTGGTAGTTCGCCTGTTGGTAAGCGATCACCACCGCCCATGAACATTCGCAGAGCCGGGGCCGCTGCTAATGTTGCCCGCTATTAAGGGATAAAGGATAAGGAAAATATCGGCGACGGGAATAAAAGAAAGGTGTTGTCTTCTTAATAAAATTAGTTTCTAGAATTTTTGATTCATCGATATATGAGAGTTGGTAATACTTGGTTTAATTAGTAATGAAATGTGAAATAAGCAATCGTGATTGTTATTTCTTAAATAAGTTTGATATTACATGTATTGTTTTAAGATATACTTACTTTAAACTATCACCGCATTTAATAACTGGCGAACTGATAAATTGTACACAGCCTAATTGCAATTATATTATAGAAGTGTTGACCCAAGAATTGTCTACTTTCTTTAACTACAAAACAACTAAGTCGCATATTATCAACAATGTTTAAGTAAACCATGAAACATAACAGTCCAATAGTGCAAAACAAACAGTGTACACCGAGCCTTATATGTAATTATTAATCGTTAGTGTACCCGCCGCCTAGAGTATCCGTCGGAATAGTAATTATTCGGCAACGTCCGCCTTGCCGTAATCGAATTAAATTGGTGAAGCGGTTGAAATTATACCAGACAAGCCATTAGGTGGATGAAGCGGATATCATTTCGATATTACTACCAAGAGTTTAATCTTAAATATGATTTTGGACAGATCTCTAAGCTATCGAGGAGTATTATGATAAGATGAGTCTATATGTAAAGTTGCTGGGTAAAATAATTATTTTTAATATATATGGAAATAAGTTAAATGGAACCACATAGCAGGCACCAGCAATCCAATAAAATAGAATCGCCACGCGGTTCACCCAGTAACATGTTATGAAGTAACAAACACAAAAAAGAATTGGAATTGAGAACCTTATTTATTGAACTCTTTTAAACGCCTTTGCAGCCAATCAAGATTTGGGAATACGGAAGAAACGTATAAGCGTGGTCAACGTAATCCTCAATTTTGAAATTGGACTACTATATCAAAAAATCGCTGATCGCTTACCATCAGGCGAACCACAGCTCAGTTGCCTAATTATGGCATAAAAAAGCGTATAAAGCAAAGATTCTACAGGAAAATTGCGCGTCATCCATCATATTATATTTTTACATACGCATTCTGCGCAAAACCCGGTCGCTGCTTTTCAGAATTGCCCCGGATACGTCCGGACCTTAACCGTGTCCGGCATTCGAGATTACGTCGAAGTATTTTTTATATAGCATTTTATATCCACCTGTCTGTTATTACCTTTGTCCTAGATTTTATTTCTGATACATTTAGTAACTTAAGTACAATAAAATGACATTTAAATGATATAAACAAGTGCTTATATGATTTTGTTTGAATTCAGGTTTTTTAGAAATTAAAAAACATTATACCGGATTCTTAACGCGCTTTATTAATTATTAATTAACAACTGTTAATATGTGGGACACCCTGTCCCCGTGACCCCACGCTCGCTAAAGACATTCAATCATCACAACATCGGGATAAATAAAATGATAAATAGAAATTTTAAACCAAAAAACCGTTACAAAGCCATTTCTAAATGAACACTCGCGTAATATCAAACACAATATAGGTTTTCTGATAAAACGTATAAAAGTAAATTGCTAAACATAATTCGTCATCATAAACTGTGCAATGATATATATTAAACAAAGCAAATAAACAAACACGAATGACCGTTTTACCGTATGTTGCCGGCGCTGGCGTACAACAAACCTCAAAGGAGATCATAATTACGTCAGTCTAGATTGCATTGAAGAATTGTAAAGAAAGAAACAAAAAAAAAGATGTTTTCGAAACAAACTAATCCAAAGTGCCGTAAGTTAATAAACGTATAATTGTAGTGATTTAAGTTTAAACTTTGTAGACTAATGCCCCTTTTGGGAATGCCTCCTCGACCCCTATGTTGTAATTACTAGAATTATTTACACACAATTTCACTTGTTTCATGCTATTTGTGGACCTTTTAAGGACTGATAATAAGGCCACAGATTCATCATAAGTAGATTAAGAAGAGAGTATAAAGATTTAATATATATAACAAATACTTAATGCATAATCAATACACATAATTGTTTTATTAAATATGTACGTATAGAGTCCAAATAATAATTAAACAATGAACAAAAATGAACATCTTTCTGGATGTCTGTCTATCAGCAAACGCTATAACCTAAACGAAACATAGCTACTATAGAATTCATCAAATCATATATATAAATACAAATATTACTATTTATACAATTTAAAAAGCTATGTTAAATAAACAATATTAATAAAGTATACGTTCATAATAAAATCGATGATTTATAAAATGCGTTTCAATATTAACACAAACGACGAACACACAACGACGGTCCAAGAGCTTAAGACGATCGAGTCTGAGCTCTTCTCGAAACAGTAAATATAAATGGAACTATCATTTCGTATTGAATTTAATCCAGATACATTTCAAACTAACAATTCTCTTCCCCGAGTGAAAAGTTCCACCGGCATAATAGAATCTATAGACAGTAAAAAGAAAGATACAACAAGCAGAAAACACTAAAATTGGATAACAACTCGAGAGCACATCCAAGTAACAATCAACTTTGAGCCCTCGCAATTCGCGGTAGTTTTCCATGGAAAATATTTCTAAATATAAATATAAATCGGTGTCCCATGGGATAAGGTAGAAATAATTCAGGGTCACGTTACATTGCAATTGTGGAATGAGAGTTTTGGATTTTAATATATGTGAATTATTTATGTGTATATTTATTATATATGTATCAGTTTTTTGCACAGTTTCCTGTGAAGTTATAGTAACAATCACAGATGCAATATATACCTAGTTAATCCAAGTATATATTGTATGTCGGCTTCTAGTCACGGTTTTGACCACGAAAGTAATATTATCGTCCTGCACGAGGATGTTAAAGAAGAAGGTTTATTTTAATGACACCACAATAAGTTTACAAATAAGTTTTAAGCTATCAACATCACGGCCACCTACCACGATGACTTATTAAAAAATACAAAAAATTTAGTAGCACAATGTCAACAAACATTAGACATAAAACATGGCTGTATGGCTGTGAGCCTTTACCCATGAGAATTGATTAAAGGACACCAATTGATACTCCGCTTATGTCGATATGGCGATATCCCACAGATAACATAAAGCGATCCATACGAGGGTCGTTTTACTGTCTCACCACGCGCGTGTCGTTATTCAGCTGCTATAAGCGCTTTGTAATGACATTGGAAAATACCTACAACGTGAAATTTTACGTTAGCTTTACTTTGGTGGAATACATGGAGAATTTTACATAAGATGACAGGTTTTCTTCATAAATTAATTACATTTTTATGTTAGACTTAATTTCAATATATGAAAATTTTTATCTTGTAGTATCTGGTTTCTTTATCCAGTTTCAGATGACGAACTTGTTAAAGTTAACAAAAGTTTGTTGTAAAATAACTTCCAAAGTAGTAAAACACAATTTAATAACACTTTCGCTATCACAAAATTTTCATTTTACACGTTTGAGCATCTGTCTGTACTAATTAATGAATAGTTTTATTATTACAATAAACGCGCATAAATTCCGCAATAAAAACAAACATGAAACAAGCACATAGCCTCCCTCAAGTTTTCGCTCGATTAATTCCTACTAACATTTTCATTTAAATTTGAAACGTGTTAGCAAACTACACAACATAATACTGCACACAGAATTTACAATTAAACTCGACGCTGCAAAACTTTAACGTGTCTGAAAATATGCAATGAAATTATAAAAGCAATAACAGGGCAAGCGGGTGTTGAATTAGTTTTGGACATAGCGTTGATTTGATTTGAAATGCAAGATTCGTTTGTAATTGAACCTATTGTCGTAAATAACAATTTATTCATTGAATAAATATATGTGTTTATAATAATATTATTATGGTATTGTTACAAACACATGTTTTTTTAGTGATTCAAAATACACTTAAATTAATCGTCATCAGCCAATATATTATATCCCATTGTAGGAACATGGGCCTTCTATCTGGGTTCAGGCCATAACCCACCACGCTAGCCAAGTGTCAATGTGCGGGTTGGCAATCGTCACATGTCGTCGAAATTTTGATTCTTCGACATGCCAGTGTCCTCACAATGTTTACATTCACTTTTTCGAGCCGTGTTAATGTGCAAACAGACACAGACATACAGACAGACAGAGAGACAAAACATCTAAAAATCAATTTGTTTCTTGCTCGCTCGACCGTTCTCAAACCCCCTACTTTTTGATTCAAGTCCAAGCTCCTTAATCACTGAGCCACCACTGTTATATACTTTATGTACTAAAATCTTTTCAGAAAATATGTTAACAATGTGAACATTTTACCGATATCATTGGATTATCAAGTGCACCACAAAAATCAGCGTCGAGCGACTCATTTCATTCTTCTCGATCCATTGCGCAAATACAATACATAAAAAAATACTGTCCCGAACAAAAATCGCTTTGTTGATAGCGTATTGGAATTCACCATAGTATGCGAAACAATACAAAAGCTTTATTATGTTAGCCGTTTGAGGCAGATGTCTCTCGGGGAAATGTTTGCTGTATAAAGTTTTTATTAGTTTACCATAGTCAGCGGCTTATGACCTCATACCTCTTTGTTTTGTAGTGATTTTAATGTGAGTATTTATTCATACAAAGTACAGCATCATATAAAATAAAACTTAAAACAATTACAATGAAACATGAATGAGACTATGTTAATAAATTATCCCATATCGACAGAAACCTCGATGCGTTATATCTATTTTATATGATAATTAATATTTACCAAACCAAAATACCGGCTAAAACAGATGCGTCTTCTGGTATTCGTAAAAACCGCCATTTTGCTTCTAAAATTCAAAATACGCGCCAAAACCGCGTTGTAGAATACCATCTAGCCTCATTCATTGAATTCCAGCCCACATAACATTCCTCTTACACTCCTACGATACTAAACTCCATTATTTGTAAAGTTTTTATAGTAAAGTCTAGCATCATTAGCGAGTATTCAACGTTGGAAAACAGCTCAAGGCAGCTCGGTGCGCTTTATATTTCGTTATAAAGCTCGCGTTTAGAAATAAGTATTTAGGTTATCCGAAAACGGTATGGTCTAGGTATAATCTGCGTTCTAGACTGCTATATTGAATGCTGAAAATCTTTGTTATTGTAAGATCAAGCTTAAGAGCTTTGGATTGACAAAAAGGAATTAAGGTAAGTAGTTCAATCCGTGCTCCAAATTTCAATTGATAGTTTTGTGTTAGCATATTACAATAAATATATTACAAAACTTAATATCAATCTAACAAGACATTCAATCAATTGAAACAATATTTAAAACATTGTTTACTACTTCAGGCATGCACATATACGTTTCAAAATAATTTTAAGTCCTAGTTTATAACATTTAAGTATTTTTGTACGCATTGTCGTTGTAGTCCCAATAAAAGATGATTTGTCTCTAATTCATACAATATACTTCCGCGAAACATTCCTCCCATAATAACATATACTCTCCTATTTATTCCACAGAAATGTGGGCCACAGAACCAAGATCGATACATGTGATGGTCTTCGAAAGAAACACTGAAACTATTAACAAAGTTCAGCAAAACTTTGTGAATGTAGGTTACATCCACTTTATAACAGTTTTTATTGAATCGTAACATTTGGAAGATAAAATTTTCTTACTCATAAAAATAGCAAGCTTTCATAAAAATGGTTATATTATATCTTGATAATGTACACACAAATTGGTTGATGAATTATAGTAACCTTTTGGCGTAAAACTATGGTACCTTTGGTAAATTGTTGATTCGCAAATACATCCTGCTATCCTACTAATATTATAAATGCGAAAGTTTGTAAGGATGTGTGTGTATTTGTTGCTCTTTCACGCAAAAACTACAGAACCGATTACAATGAAATTTGGTACGTAGACAGCTGGACAACTGGTATAAAATATAGGCAACTTTTTATCCCGATATTCCTATGGGATATGGACTTATGCGGGTGAAAACGCGGGACGCAGCTAGTACTCTATACTTTTTGATCCGATTTTACTTTCTGCTTTCATAATAATATGGAAAATGGGAAAAAAACAGGTGACCTCGTAAGTTTACAAAGTTCGTTAGTTTTGTTCTTTTATTTAATAATTTGAAATAATAACATTTTCAATTCTTAAATAAAAGAACGACTAGTAATTCATAGAATAAAAAGCAAAAACATAAGGAAAAAACATCACAAAATGTATACTTCAAAAATATAGACAATATGCCTAAAACAACGCTCAGCACTTAATACATTATGAATACTGTAGTAGACGCAATCATGACATGCTATATTATCGTAGATGTCTACAAAGCGTAGCTTAAGTGCTACGGCGCTACGGGCTAGACTTCTAAGTCAGGCATCTTATTTTGAAACGTTATTAGAGAGAGAGAAGTATTGAAAACCATATCTTAAACTTCATACGAAAATCTTTATTTCACATATTAACGGTAATATTTACAGAACATCAAGAAATCAAATAAAATGATGCTATATCACAATATTGGCTTCGAATTATAACCCTATAGATAATCCTTCTATAACGTTATAACACGACCAAATAATAACGACGTCGGAATAAAATAAACAACACAGGGCAAAAAACTTTTCCAAGTATCGTCTTACATCTTCGATATCGCAGTGCCAATTTAATACTACTCCAGGTAATATACTTGGTTAACTAATACGTCCCAAAGAGGGCAACACACCTCTGTCTCCTGAATACCGAACGCGACGTGATCCGAATGATAAGCCGATCGTTAGCACAACGGCCATCGGGGCGAGATTCGAAAGAAAAGCTATTTAACATGACAGAGAGACGAAACAAATGATGGAATTGCTTAATGAAGCTGCGGGAATGTAATGGGATTTGTTTAGAAGAAAAAACAGGAAAGGTTCGCGATAGAGTTTGATTGTCTTGCCGGACAAAATAAAAATTTATTCATTCATAATTTGTGAAGGTATAAAGGAAACAATTTCATATGAAATCTGAGTAAAACTTTAAACTAAGAAATATCTACTAATAACTATCTAATAGTACATCATATGTTGTAGCATTTGCTTCTTACTATTCATGTTAGTAAAGTTAAATGTAAGTAAATTACGATGGTATATAATGAAACGTTATTATATTGCCCCTCAATATTTTCCACATTATACAAGTTCGTCTTAAGCTTCAGAAGACATGTATTTCTTTACACATGTAAGTACTCAAAGTTATTTATAGAAGTTACCAAATTTCTATAGAAAGATAGCAAGTCATCTTCAACTCGGGGAAGTGAAGAGCTTTCTTTATAAAGTCTAGTATGTTTAATAAATTCATAACAAAAGTGAATGTAGCGTAGCGCTATTAAACGTGACTCTAAGCTTTGATAGGTGAGACAGTGTTCACATAAATTAACATTATAAAGAGAGAAGATTTTTGGTTTGTTCGTTTCGTTTAAACTGAAAGACAACTAGATCGATTTAAAAAAATATTTTACTATTAGAAAGCAACATCTTTACCATAGTAAATAGGCATTTTCATTTCGCGACACGAAAGTTGAAGCCGGGGCAAAGGGGCTAGTATAATTCAATATTGTGTCTTAAATAGGCAGTTAAAATTTATATACTCGTACGTAGGATGGCATAGTTCAAGCACGTGAACAGATTTGGCTTTATTTATGAGTGGAATTTTTTTAAAAGAGTAGTACGTAGTGTAATATTAGTAAGTACCTTTTTAAACAAAAGCAGAATATGTCGACAATTTTTACTACGTCAGCCACTACTTAATTGTGTACCTGATATAATCATTTTGTATCAATACACGTATATATATAATTTCACCACCCGCAGTTAGAAATTGTGTTTGATGACAGGCTGGTTTTACTGAGCTCAGCAATAATAGAGAATAGAGAATTGAAATAGATACTACACGTTGATTCCAACTATACTCCAACCTATCCCTTCGGATACGTGACATATTGCGATAGATTAATATAAGAAACCAAATAAAGGCCATATCATACTAATAGTTATAGCCATAGATAGTCAATATATTATCGCCTTCTACGTTCAGAATATTAGTATTGGAAAAAAAGACTCCTATTGGCATTTACACACAAACAAAGACTTTACTAACACTATTACGAAAATCAAATACTCAAGACAGCTTTTTAACAGACTATCGAGCAATATTTAACCTTTTAATAACTTTAATTGTAATTTCATTCTAGGTCTCTTGATTAACTCAATCTTTCGACTATTACTAATAATAACAATGCTGCATTGAGTTCCATTGAATAAATATACCATCCATTATCTAGGGCAAGTGAACTAAAACAAAATACTATATATTTTCGGTCAGTGATAAAACGTCCGTCTAACGGTTAACTTGACAGGTGATACATGTAGTCCTCCTTCAGGGACGGCTTACATTATTCAGTCCCATTGGGAAAAAAATAACTCATTTTTGTTCCGAGCTACAACAACAATAGCTAATAATCTTTATTGATAGATATCCACCGATATCACTAATTTATTTGCTTTTGTTCAGCTTGAGTGTAGATTTATTAAACTAGCTGTTGCCCGCAGCTTCGCCAATCACCAATGGTTTAAAAAATTTCATGGTACATACTGACATCCCGTATATTACCCCTTGGGGGCAGAATTTAACAAAATCCTATTTAGCAGCCTACATCATAGTGGCTATGCATGTCAAATTATAGCCCGTTACCGTCCAGTATATAGTGGTGTGCATTTATATTACGATGAGAAAATGTGTTTGTGGAGAGAAAACTGCGTGTCTAATGTGACTAAATATCGACTACAGTTAACAAGGTTGTGTGGGTTTTCTCGATTACCTAAGTGAGCGTATAATTTCCTCCGCCCCCGCGTATATCTTGAATTCTGACTACACTTTATATTTAAATTCCAGTAAATTGTATGAAAAAGTCATGATTAAATTTCGCCTTCTGTTTCAGTCCGACTATGAAATAAGGGTAATTGCCACCTTAACGATCTTCTTCCCGACTTAATGTCCTAAAATTACTCCTTATCGTTAATCAATCTTCATCATTTGTTATATTTATTGTAGGTATTAGACTAGTTTGAGTATTTTTGTAAAACTCATTATTGAAATTAAAAAAATACTTAAAAAGAGGTAACATATATTTAACAAAATTTAAAATGTTTGATGTATCACACATGCACACGAGTACGTACAATATTCACACAAGCATAATATTACATCGTAGAATACATACGCACACACACAACATGCAGATAACACTTTGACTGTAATGCGAGACAATTCCTACCAAATATGTAGAAACGCACTTTGTTTTTTAAGTGGAGAAATCTTACATAGAGATACCCATAGCCCCCGGGGAAAGAGGGCCGTGGGCTATGTCGGATTCCTACCGACTAAAACCCCACTGTGTTCCGACGAGCCGCTTTAGTGAAGGGGTCACGGGATCTGGTTAGTATACGTACGTTAGCTTTAATATCACCAATGTTCTTTTGAGCATGAGACAGCTAGCAACCTTCACAAAAGGATGGGTAACACTATAGTAAGATATACTGCCTCCCTTTCAGTCTTTAAGATATATCTTGGATACCGGAATTACGGATAAAAACACTGTATGCAACGTAAAATACTGATATGATAATCAATATTTCACATAACACTTTACATAAGTGTAAGTTTTAGATGAAATTAGAATTAATTAAATTGTGTAATAGAAAACTTTTCAGTGGGTGGCGGGTTGAATTTCATTATGAAAATACTTGGAAGACAGCATTGGTATTTTTATAATATTTATTCAAACGAACTTTTCAAAGGCAATAACTTGATTTAAGTATAGTTTCGTTTGCAGTCGTCGCATAGTGGCCCACGCAACTAAATTAAGTTTATTATTGACCAATGGCCCACCTCCGCTCTCACCCGAAGTACATGTGTACTCATTGCACTCAGGAATCACATACATATTCAATGAAAAAGAATTTTTACAAACGGTCTTGTAGTTCTCGAGATAAACGCGTTCAAACAAACTCTTCAGTTTTGTTTATTAGTATAGAATATAGTATAGACTACACATATAGACTAAATATCATGAAATATGTTAAAAAATCCTATGAATGAAAAGAATTCAAAAATCGAACTGAAATGCAAATTTTAAATTAATAAAAAAAAAATACTTTAAATTATATTTTTAATATGAGGTAGACCGTATTTTTATATATAAAATCCAGTTGATTATCTTAATTACTAGAACATTATGTTTGCTTTCGAATGCATATGTATTTTTTCTATAGACCTTAGTATTTTCCCAACACTTCAATTAAATA
The DNA here is from genome assembly GCF_012273895.1 of Zerene cesonia. Lineage (NCBI taxonomy): Eukaryota > Metazoa > Arthropoda > Insecta > Lepidoptera > Pieridae > Zerene > Zerene cesonia. The sequence goes on from NC_052109.1 coordinate 1,026,661, forward strand.
AAATGCCTCCACGTATCTCTTCATCTAAATGGAAATGAGATGTCGGTACAAGTGAAATAGGACCTTGAACTAAAGAAACAGGGTCAATTTTTGTTTGGCATGTTTTCATGTTGTATGAATTGCGTTCACAGTGATGGCGGAAGCGTCGGCATTAAGTTTGCAGACAAACTAAAATTAGGTTATACGCTTTAGTTTCGTTGGAATAACATTTGAAATTTCCTTTTAATTTTTTGTTGGTACAAAAAGGATATTGTCGTTTTGGAAAGTTTTGTAATTGCATTATTATTTTTATGTGTACATTGTAATGTTTTCACACAAAAACTATTAGACCGATTTCAAAAAATTATTTCACAACAGCATATTCACTGCACTCAGTAAATATATGCATAGGCTTTATATATTTTTTTTATCTCTGGCCGGGACGAGTGGCTAGTATCTGATGAAGGGAAATATGATTGTCTATAATTTAATTTCTCTTTTGTATTTAATAATTAATAACATATTGTATACGGCCTAACATAACAATGGTATGGAGATAAGAGACTGAAACTCAAATAACCAAATACTTAAAAAAATCTAACTCAGCAATCCGAAACTTATACCTCCACAAACCTACAATCTACAGTCATGTAGACACATTATTAATCGCTGATCCCATTCATAAGCTCCAATTACCGCTGTGTCTACAAACAAAAACCAAGTCTTATCTGGCATAAATCACGCAACGCGGATCAGACGTCTGATTACATTATTGTTATTCTGTGCCAATTAGCACTAAGCCAACAAAAGCCTAATTGCCACGAGGAACGGACGAGCCTATGTGTTAATTTAATTAGGAATCTTTCTTGGACTTATCGACGATGAAGATACAGTACAGTAGAAGTTGGAATGACCCCGCAATGCTTGTTCTCGCAAATTGATTAGATTGTATTTTTCCACGAATTTTCATTTTGTTTCAGCACCCAAGTATTACGGCATGATTAAGGCGAATATAAAGAATATATATATTAAATCGGTTACTATATTTTTTCTAGTTTTTGTCAAAACAACCAAGTCTAATCGATTTTAATACATAGCTTAAATATTTTGATTACATATACTATATATTATTTTTAAACAATAATCCTTAGAAACATTATATGCGTTTGTCTTTCCTTCACGCAACGAGCGATTTTATAATATGATTTATGTGTTTAGAGATATTTTAGAGGGTGGCGTAGGCTACATTTTACCTTGGTAAAAATTATTTCCCATAGGAATAACCTTTGCAGCCGCTAGCGTAAAGCTACAAATAATTCACAAAAAACCATTTCATTTAGGAGAAGTTCAGTGTAAGACCGATAGAAAATTCTGGAAAAAGAAAGTGAAAAGGATAGCGCAGTATAACGTTTCTCGAAGATTCTCGAATGCAATTAGAAAACGCGACCAGAGTGTATCGACACAGTATTAGCGAAGAGAAGGATCTTATTCGACTTGTAAGACTTCTCACAGGAATCCGATCGCGATGAAGCAATACAAATTACTGCTTAATTACAATGTATAGCGTAATACTGTGTTGTTTGTGTGAACGGTGTAAACATAGTCTATGCTTGCCGTTTTTGACAATGGGATTCCGATGTTTTCATTAGACACAAAACAAGCTTCGAACTCCGAACTTTGTATCGGTAATAAATTCTTTATTCGTTGTTGAATAAATTTTATATATCTAAGACGGGTTATGTCGTAAATTGTGAAGATGAAAAAATATATTTTTACGCATTTGTATTATAGAAGCCTTGTTGTTTCAGGCTTAACTAATGTAACCTTTCCTATGTCATCTAAAATCGATGATTTCATAAAGTACTAAAGCACTTGTAATTAATGGCTGACCTCGAAGTTTGTATGTTCGTCCCTTCCAAACCCCATTCCACTTCATTACCTTTGAGTGCTCATGTAACAATCTTAGTATCCTAATTAAGGCCTTGGGTCCAAGCCTAACATTTGGTAGGTTTTTGGTTCTATATATATCTACTAACCTACATAAACTTTATATTACCTGAGTTTATGGTTTATGTACTATAAATAAGTAAATAAGATATGATTTTATACGTCCTAACCTTTTAATGGTTACATGTAAATACATAGCTAAAATATAGGCAAGTTCGTAGTAAATTATTCGATGCAGAAATTCGTGAAATCACGCTGAAACTGCTGAAAGGATTTTGATGATTGAATGTTCCCATGGGATAAAACAGGAATCTTGATATACGGGCGGAGCCGGGACGAGCGTCTAAATATTAATAAATTTATTGGCTGACAAGTATAATATCAATTTCTTAAGTATTTTACGACCCGATTAATATCAAACATTTTAGTGAGTGAAGTATATATAAAGTTTAGATGATTCGCTTAAAACCACGGCACACCATTATCAACCTATTTCGTTTCCACTGATAGTGAGAGTGCGGCTTATGCCACAATCTTTCTTCCACACTGACTGCGGATTGGTATATTTCACGTCGTCGATTATAAATCACGTTCTATTAGTGTACATACGCTGTATAAAAAATAGTAAATATTCTCAATTGCTTGAGTTTTGAATACGAAATTATATAGATCTAAACGTTCGTCCCGGATATCAAGATTCCTGCTTTATCCCATGGAAGCATTCAATCGAAATAAAAAGTATCGTATCACCCAAGTCAACTTAACATCACCTTGTCTGTTTCCGTTCAGTAGTTTTAGCGTGATTGACGGACAAACATCCAAACAACCAACTTTCATATTTATAATATTAGTGTGTTAGCGTGATTATTTTAACTTTGCGATCCATATCAGGATAATAAAATCAGCTTATGAAGTAAGTGTATAATAAAAGTATGAAGTTTGGATTAAGTCAGTCTGTTTAAAGTGCATCAAAATCAAGTCTAAAGGATTCGGTTACACACAGACGAACCTAAAAACAGCGAATTAAAAAAGAACAAGATTTCAGTCCGCGTTCTAAGTTTTTTATTGATTTGTTTTCTAAACTTCCGCACAGTAAGATCTAACCCCTCCATTTAAACCACCATAAGGATGAATTTATCAGAAACATTCTGCTAGTGCTTCCTTGCACTGTAACAGGCAGCGTGGTACAAAATTTTAAGTTTCCATACTATGTTTATTAAAGCAGTTACCTTAGATCGATAAAATACTTCTTGATTAATCTGAGAGTTTTCATTATCATATATTTCTACATTAACATTGGGGAATTTATAGACAACTAGCTGCACCCGGCAAACGCTGTTCTGCCTTACTCTTATGGGGTATGAAAAATAGATGTTGGCCGATTCTCATAGATACCGGATAAGCACAAAAAATTTCACCAAAATCGATCAAGCCGTTTCGGAGGAGTATGGCAACGAAAACTGTGACACGAGAATTTTATATATTAGATAAATGTACTTACGATGGTGGTATGCCGCCCACGAAAACATCGGAGTTTGTAGTAAATTTTCCAAACACGTACTCCTTGCCGCGTGACGTTTTGCTTTGCGTGACACCGTCCACGGAGAGCGACGTGTGCTCGTCACGCCGCGCCACCTGTATTAAACTCAAACTTAAACTCACATTCAACTACCAACTCAATACAAAAAAGCATTAGTAAATCAAGTATAATACTTGCAGGCCTAAAGAAATAGGTCAGTCATAATAATCATGACTATGAATAAATTGTATGATAGTGTTTGTCATGATTTTCGAACACGAAAATAAAAATTATCGTTTTGAATAACATTCAATTAACCATCAAATGACAAGCAAAAATCACTTTTTTATATGTACTCTTAATGCAAAACGACACTGAATATCAAATGTATTCGAACCTACTTAAGTACAATTAAAAATTAAGTAAAAATAAAATTAAGTACAAAAAAAAAAAAAAAAAAAGTGTCAACTGTCAAATTGTGTCAAGTGTCAAATATTTTTGTATAATACGCAAAGTTTATATTTAATGGTATATATTTTTGTCATTAAATAATAATACCTACACACAATAACACACTCAGTATTTAAATGATAATAATTTACTAATCGCACGATTCAATTTTGCAATTGTGTTTCAGAACGAACAAGCACGAACTACAACTGTGAATCAAAAATATTGCAATGACCATAGACAAATTGTCCATTCGTTCGCAGAGTTCTACCATGCAACTAAAATCACAGTTCGCTGAGAGCCACGGTTCGCAACAAACGTATCTGTCGAGTGCGCTTATCTACGAACATCAAAACACGTCGA